>NW_028123266.1:0-285543 GCF_965194805.1 Balaenoptera borealis
GCCAACAGCCACTCTGGAGAAGTGAACGGTGAGTCCTGAAACATCTAAAAAACACAGCTTAGAGAGCATAGGGCACTTCCACTCATGGGGGTATAAATTGGGAAAATGAAAAATCAGCAAGACACAAGCACCCCAAAGTTTAGGGCTGCTCTGTTGACAAGGACCTCCACTTCGTTCCACCTTCAATATCCCAGGAAAGAGAAAAATGGATAAAGAAGTTGTGGTCCTTATGTACAATGGAATATCACTCAGCCATGAAATCAATGTCATAAGGCTAGTAGCAGCATGATGAGTGGATTTAGGTACGACGATTCTAAGTGAAATAAGTCACACAGAAAAGGACACTTCTCATAAGGTATCACTGATAGAGGGAATGTAAAAACCGTTACACTTGAACTGAATTACAAAACAGAAGAGAGGCACACATGCAGAAAACAAACTATGGCTGCTTAACGGGAAAGGTGAGGTGGGGTGATACATAAAACAAGGGTTTCAAATTAGCTCAGATACCGTTCCATAAACCCAATATGTAATAGACAAGACCTACTCCTTGCTCAGAGAACTGGACTCAACACGCCCTATTCACCGCACAAGAATATATCTGACTAGTAATAATCTTAAAACCTATGTACTGATATCTCTCTGTTAGTGTGTCAAGTGGCTGTAAAGCGGCATAAACACAGCAGTGAAAAGCAGCTAAACCCCATTATAAAAATAAATTACTTTGAAAAACCCATGAAACAAAGACAGTGAAAGAGAGCGAAATTCTTACACAATGCGTTCAGGGGCTGTGATGCAACCTGGATTGACCATATCTAGACCCACAGCTGGATGAGACATAAGGGTGGACACTCTTGGGGCTGAGAGGTTTGGTGAGGTTGGGTGAGCAAACGCAGACCCTTTAAAGTAATACTGCGTGGTACCCATCGCATGGGTCCCAAATCTCCAGGTTCAAGGGCATCTTCCTACATCGAAAACATGCATGAGAAACCCAGAAGATGGTACACCGTGTGATGGGGAAAGGTTTCTAAAACGCACCTCATTTCTCATCTCCTTGTGCCCGGGTTCGCCATTCCAGCCGCTCTACTAGCAATCTCCCTACTTGGAGCATCAGCACCTTTAACCTCCTGTTCCGTACAGGTTGCTATTTGTCCTGAGGATGAACGGGAAGACGTGGAACCAATGAGAGACTAGCTCTTGGTGTTGGGACAGGCACAGGTCACTCTATTTTCCCATCAGGAAGAAGAATTAACCACAGGCTCAGCCTGCCCCCTGGAACCAGAACAGGGCCTGAAGCCATCCTGCGCTTTTGCGGCCAGCTCCCAAAAAAGCGAGTTGTAAAATGGAGCTTCAGGGCACTGCAATTCACAAACCTGCAGAGTTATAAATGATAACTCTCGTCCACAAATATATTGAGGGAAGGCAAAGAAGAGGATTTGAAATCAAGGCAGAATTGCAGGGAACAGATTTCAGGAGGTAGATTCGAATCGCCTTTAAAGCACATGAAAAGCGGTAAAACGTTGACAATGATGCCCTTGGCCAAAAAGGGCGTATGCGTTTTTTCCTGAATATATTCAGGAGAAAACGCATACGCCCTTTTTGGCCAACCAAGCAACCTGGAAAGACAAATCAGCGCTACAAAAAGTCTCGCTTCCCATCGGTCAAAAGGCCCATGCTGAAAAAAGTGTCAAAACCAGAAATGCAGGACAGGCCATGGAGAAATGGGAGCCTTGCTACACTGATGGGCGGGATGTAAATTGCCAACAGCCACTCTGGAGAAGTGAACGGTGAGTCCTGAAACATCTAAAAAACACAGCTTAGAGAGCATAGGGCACTTCCACTCATGGGGGTATAAATTGGGAAAATGAAAAATCAGCAAGACACAAGCACCCCAAAGTTTAGGGCTGCTCTGTTGACAAGGACCTCCACTTCGTTCCACCTTCAATATCCCAGGAAAGAGAAAAATGGATAAAGAAGTTGTGGTCCTTATGTACAATGGAATATCACTCAGCCATGAAATCAATGTCATAAGGCTAGTAGCAGCATGATGAGTGGATTTAGGTACGACGATTCTAAGTGAAATAAGTCACACAGAAAAGGACACTTCTCATAAGGTATCACTGATAGAGGGAATGTAAAAACCGTTACACTTGAACTGAATTACAAAACAGAAGAGAGGCACACATGCAGAAAACAAACTATGGCTGCTTAACGGGAAAGGTGAGGTGGGGTGATACATAAAACAAGGGTTTCAAATTAGCTCAGATACCGTTCCATAAACCCAATATGTAATAGACAAGACCTACTCCTTGCTCAGAGAACTGGACTCAACACGCCCTATTCACCGCACAAGAATATATCTGACTAGTAATAATCTTAAAACCTATGTACTGATATCTCTCTGTTAGTGTGTCAAGTGGCTGTAAAGCGGCATAAACACAGCAGTGAAAAGCAGCTAAACCCCATTATAAAAATAAATTACTTTGAAAAACCCATGAAACAAAGACAGTGAAAGAGAGCGAAATTCTTACACAATGCGTTCAGGGGCTGTGATGCAACCTGGATTGACCATATCTAGACCCACAGCTGGATGAGACATAAGGGTGGACACTCTTGGGGCTGAGAGGTTTGGTGAGGTTGGGTGAGCAAACGCAGACCCTTTAAAGTAATACTGCGTGGTACCCATCGCATGGGTCCGAAATCTCCAGGTTCAAGGGCATCTTCCTACATCGAAAACATGCATGAGAAACCCAGAAGATGGTACACCGTGTGATGGGGAAAGGTTTCTAAAACGCACCTCATTTCTCATCTCCTTGTGCCCGGGTTCGCCATTCCAGCCGCTCTACTAGCAATCTCCCTACTTGGAGCATCAGCACCTTTAACCTCCTGTTCCGTACAGGTTGCTATTTGTCCTGAGGATGAACGGGAAGACGTGGAACCAATGAGAGACTAGCTCTTGGTGTTGGGACAGGCACAGGTCACTCTATTTTCCCATCAGGAAGAAGAATTAACCACAGGCTCAGCCTGCCCCCTGGAACCAGAACAGGGCCTGAAGCCATCCTGCGCTTTTGCGGCCAGCTCCCAAAAAAGCGAGTTGTAAAATGGAGCTTCAGGGCACTGCAATTCACAAACCTGCAGAGTTATAAATGATAACTCTCGTCCACAAATATATTGAGGGAAGGCAAAGAAGAGGATTTGAAATCAAGGCAGAATTGCAGGGAACAGATTTCAGGAGGTAGATTCGAATCGCCTTTAAAGCACATGAAAAGCGGTAAAACGTTGACAATGATGCCCTTGGCCAAAAAGGGCGTATGCGTTTTTTCCTGAATATATTCAGGAGAAAACGCATACGCCCTTTTTGGCCAACCAAGCAACCTGGAAAGACAAATCAGCGCTACAAAAAGTCTCGCTTCCCATCGGTCAAAAGGCCCATGCTGAAAAAAGTGTCAAAACCAGAAATGCAGGACAGGCCATGGAGAAATGGGAGCCTTGCTACACTGATGGGCGGGATGTAAATTGCCAACAGCCACTCTGGAGAAGTGAACGGTGAGTCCTGAAACATCTAAAAAACACAGCTTAGAGAGCATAGGGCACTTCCACTCATGGGGGTATAAATTGGGAAAATGAAAAATCAGCAAGACACAAGCACCCCAAAGTTTAGGGCTGCTCTGTTGACAAGGACCTCCACTTCGTTCCACCTTCAATATCCCAGGAAAGAGAAAAATGGATAAAGAAGTTGTGGTCCTTATGTACAATGGAATATCACTCAGCCATGAAATCAATGTCATAAGGCTAGTAGCAGCATGATGAGTGGATTTAGGTACGACGATTCTAAGTGAAATAAGTCACACAGAAAAGGACACTTCTCATAAGGTATCACTGATAGAGGGAATGTAAAAACCGTTACACTTGAACTGAATTACAAAACAGAAGAGAGGCACACATGCAGAAAACAAACTATGGCTGCTTAACGGGAAAGGTGAGGTGGGGTGATACATAAAACAAGGGTTTCAAATTAGCTCAGATACCGTTCCATAAACCCAATATGTAATAGACAAGACCTACTCCTTGCTCAGAGAACTGGACTCAACACGCCCTATTCACCACACAAGAATATATCTGACTAGTAATAATCTTAAAACCTATGTACTGATATCTCTCTGTTAGTGTGTCAAGTGGCTGTAAAGCGGCATAAACACAGCAGTGAAAAGCAGCTAAACCCCATTATAAAAATAAATTACTTTGAAAAACCCATGAAACAAAGACAGTGAAAGAGAGCGAAATTCTTACACAATGCGTTCAGGGGCTGTGATGCAACCTGGATTGACCATATCTAGACCCACAGCTGGATGAGACATAAGGGTGGACACTCTTGGGGCTGAGAGGTTTGGTGAGGTTGGGTGAGCAAACGCAGACCCTTTAAAGTAATACTGCGTGGTACCCATCGCATGGGTCCCAAATCTCCAGGTTCAAGGGCATCTTCCTACATCGAAAACATGCATGAGAAACCCAGAAGATGGTACACCGTGTGATGGGGAAAGGTTTCTAAAACGCACCTCATTTCTCATCTCCTTGTGCCCGGGTTCGCCATTCCAGCCGCTCTACTAGCAATCTCCCTACTTGGAGCATCAGCACCTTTAACCTCCTGTTCCGTACAGGTTGCTATTTGTCCTGAGGATGAACGGGAAGACGTGGAACCAATGAGAGACTAGCTCTTGGTGTTGGGACAGGCACAGGTCACTCTATTTTCCCATCAGGAAGAAGAATTAACCACAGGCTCAGCCTGCCCCCTGGAACCAGAACAGGGCCTGAAGCCATCCTGCGCTTTTGCGGCCAGCTCCCAAAAAAGCGAGTTGTAAAATGGAGCTTCAGGGCACTGCAATTCACAAACCTGCAGAGTTATAAATGATAACTCTCGTCCACAAATATATTGAGGGAAGGCAAAGAAGAGGATTTGAAATCAAGGCAGAATTGCAGGGAACAGATTTCAGGAGGTAGATTCGAATCGCCTTTAAAGCACATGAAAAGCGGTAAAACGTTGACAATGATGCCCTTGGCCAAAAAGGGCGTATGCGTTTTTTCCTGAATATATTCAGGAGAAAACGCATACGCCCTTTTTGGCCAACCAAGCAACCTGGAAAGACAAATCAGCGCTACAAAAAGTCTCGCTTCCCATCGGTCAAAAGGCCCATGCTGAAAAAAGTGTCAAAACCAGAAATGCAGGACAGGCCATGGAGAAATGGGAGCCTTGCTACACTGATGGGCGGGATGTAAATTGCCAACAGCCACTCTGGAGAAGTGAACGGTGAGTCCTGAAACATCTAAAAAACACAGCTTAGAGAGCATAGGGCACTTCCACTCATGGGGGTATAAATTGGGAAAATGAAAAATCAGCAAGACACAAGCACCCCAAAGTTTAGGGCTGCTCTGTTGACAAGGACCTCCACTTCGTTCCACCTTCAATATCCCAGGAAAGAGAAAAATGGATAAAGAAGTTGTGGTCCTTATGTACAATGGAATATCACTCAGCCATGAAATCAATGTCATAAGGCTAGTAGCAGCATGATGAGTGGATTTAGGTACGACGATTCTAAGTGAAATAAGTCACACAGAAAAGGACACTTCTCATAAGGTATCACTGATAGAGGGAATGTAAAAACCGTTACACTTGAACTGAATTACAAAACAGAAGAGAGGCACACATGCAGAAAACAAACTATGGCTGCTTAACGGGAAAGGTGAGGTGGGGTGATACATAAAACAAGGGTTTCAAATTAGCTCAGATACCGTTCCATAAACCCAATATGTAATAGACAAGACCTACTCCTTGCTCAGAGAACTGGACTCAACACGCCCTATTCACCGCACAAGAATATATCTGACTAGTAATAATCTTAAAACCTATGTACTGATATCTCTCTGTTAGTGTGTCAAGTGGGTGTAAAGCGGCATAAACACAGCAGTGAAAAGCAGCTAAACCCCATTATAAAAATAAATTACTTTGAAAAACCCATGAAACAAAGACAGTGAAAGAGAGCGAAATTCTTACACAATGCGTTCAGGGGCTGTGATGCAACCTGGATTGACCATATCTAGACCCACAGCTGGATGAGACATAAGGGTGGACACTCTTGGGGCTGAGAGGTTTGGTGAGGTTGGGTGAGCAAACGCAGACCCTTTAAAGTAATACTGCGTGGTACCCATCGCATGGGTCCCAAATCTCCAGGTTCAAGGGCATCTTCCTACATCGAAAACATGCATGAGAAACCCAGAAGATGGTACACCGTGTGATGGGGAAAGGTTTCTAAAACGCACCTCATTTCTCATCTCCTTGTGCCCGGGTTCGCCATTCCAGCCGCTCTACTAGCAATCTCCCTACTTGGAGCATCAGCACCTTTAACCTCCTGTTCCGTACAGGTTGCTATTTGTCCTGAGGATGAACGGGAAGACGTGGAACCAATGAGAGACTAGCTCTTGGTGTTGGGACAGGCACAGGTCACTCTATTTTCCCATCAGGAAGAAGAATTAACCACAGGCTCAGCCTGCCCCCTGGAACCAGAACAGGGCCTGAAGCCATCCTGCGCTTTTGCGGCCAGCTCCCAAAAAAGCGAGTTGTAAAATGGAGCTTCAGGGCACTGCAATTCACAAACCTGCAGAGTTATAAATGATAACTCTCGTCCACAAATATATTGAGGGAAGGCAAAGAAGAGGATTTGAAATCAAGGCAGAATTGCAGGGAACAGATTTCAGGAGGTAGATTCGAATCGCCTTTAAAGCACATGAAAAGCGGTAAAACGTTGACAATGATGCCCTTGGCCAAAAAGGGCGTATGCGTTTTTTCCTGAATATATTCAGGAAAAAACGCATACGCCCTTTTTGGCCAACCAAGCAACCTGGAAAGGCAAATCCGGGCTACAAAGAAGACTCGCTACCCATCGGTCAAAAGGGCCATGGTGAAAAAAGTGTCAAAACCAGAAATGCGGGACAGGCCATGGAGAAATGGGAGCCTTGCTACACTGATGGGCGGGATGTAAATTGCCAACAGACACTCTGGAGAAGTCTACGGTGAGTCCTGAAACATCTAAAAAACACAGCTTAGAGAGCATAGGGCACTTCCACTCATGGGGGTATAAATTGGGAAAATGAAAAATCAGCAAGACACAAGCACCCCAAAGTTTAGGGCTGCTCTGTTGACAAGGACCTCCACTTCGTTCCACCTTAAATATCCCAGGAAAGAGAAAAATGGATAAAGAAGTTGTGGTCCTTATGTACAATGGAAAATCACTCAGCCATGAAATCAATGTCATAAGGCTAGTAGCAGCATGATGAGTGGATTTAGGTACGACGATTCTAAGTGAAATAAGTCACACAGAAAAGGACACTTCTCATAAGGTATCACTTATAGAGGGAATGTAAAAACCGTTACACTTGAACTGAATTACAAAACAGAACAGAGTCTCACATGCAGAAAACACACTATGGCTGCTTAACGGGAAAGGTGAGGTGGGGTGATACGTAAAAAAAGGGTTTCAAATTAGCTCAGATACCGTTCCATAAACCCAATATGTAATAGACAAGACCTACTCCTTTCTCAGAGAACTGGACTCAACACGCCCTATTCACCGCACAAGAATATATCTGACTAGTAATAATCTTAAAACCTATGTATTGATATCTCTCTGTTAGTGTGTCAAGTGGGTGTAAAGCGGCATAAACACAGCAGTGAAAAGCAGCTAAACCCCATTATAAAAATAAATTACTTTGAAAAAACCACGAAACAAACACAGTGAAAGGGAGAGAAATTCTTACACAATGCGTTCAGGGGCTGTGATGCAACCTGGATTGACCATATCTAGACCCACAGCTGGATGAGACATAACGGTGGACACTCTTGGGGCTGAGAGGTTTGGTGAGGTTGGGTGAGCAAACGCAGACCCTTTAAATTAATACTGCGTGGTACCCGTCCAATGGGTCCCAAATCTCCAGGTTCAAGGGCATCTTCCTGCATCGAAAACATGCATGAGAAACCCAGAAGATGGTACACCGTGTGATGGGGAAAGGTTTCTAAAACGCACCTCATTTCTCATCTCATTGTGCCCGGGTTCGCCATTCCAGCCGCTCTACTAGCAATCTCCCTACTTGGAGCATCAGCACCTTTAACCTCCTGTTCCGTACAGGTTGCTATTTGTCCTGAGGATGAACGGGAAGACGTGGAACCAATGAGAGACTAGCTCTTGGTGTTGGGACAGGCACAGGTCACTCTATTTTCCCATCAGGAAGAAGAATTAACCACAGGCTCAGCCTGCCCCCTGGAACCAGAACAGGGCCTGAAGCCATCCTGCGCTTTTGCGGCCAGCTCCCAAAAAAGCGAGTTGTAAAATGGAGCTTCAGGGCACTGCAATTCACAAACCTGCAGAGTTATAAATGATAACTCTCGTCCACAAATATATTGAGGGAAGGCAAAGAAGAGGATTTGAAATCAAGGCAGAATTGCAGGGAACAGATTTCAGGAGGTAGATTCGAATCGCCTTTAAAGCACATGAAAAGCGGTAAAACGTTGACAATGATGCCCTTGGCCAAAAAGGGCGTATGCGTTTTTTCCTGAATATATTCAGGAAAAAACGCATACGCCCTTTTTGGCCAACCAAGCAACCTGGAAAGACAAATCAGCGCTACAAAAAGTCTCGCTTCCCATCGGTCAAAAGGCCCATGCTGAAAAAAGTGTCAAAACCAGAAATGCAAGACAGGCCATGGAGAAATGGGAGCCTTGCTACACTGATGGGCGGGATGTAAATTGCCAACAGCCACTCTGGAGAAGTGAACGGTGAGTCCTGAAACATCTAAAAAACACAGCTTAGAGAGCATAGGGCACTTCCACTCATGGGGGTATAAATTGGGAAAATGAAAAATCAGCAAGACACAAGCACCCCAAAGTTTAGGGCTGCTCTGTTGACAAGGACCTCCACTTCGTTCCACCTTCAATATCCCAGGAAAGAGAAAAATGGATAAAGAAGTTGTGGTCCTTATGTACAATGGAATATCACTCAGCCATGAAATCAATGTCATAAGGCTAGTAGCAGCATGATGAGTGGATTTAGGTACGACGATTCTAAGTGAAATAAGTCACACAGAAAAGGACACTTCTCATAAGGTATCACTGATAGAGGGAATGTAAAAACCGTTACACTTGAACTGAATTACAAAACAGAAGAGAGGCACACATGCAGAAAACAAACTATGGCTGCTTAACGGGAAAGGTGAGGTGGGGTGATACATAAAACAAGGGTTTCAAATTAGCTCAGATACCGTTCCATAAACCCAATATGTAATAGACAAGACCTACTCCTTGCTCAGAGAACTGGACTCAACACGCCCTATTCACCGCACAAGAATATATCTGACTAGTAATAATCTTAAAACCTATGTACTGATATCTCTCTGTTAGTGTGTCAAGTGGGTGTAAAGCGGCATAAACACAGCAGTGAAAAGCAGCTAAACCCCATTATAAAAATAAATTACTTTGAAAAACCCATGAAACAAAGACAGTGAAAGAGAGCGAAATTCTTACACAATGCGTTCAGGGGCTGTGATGCAACCTGGATTGACCATATCTAGACCCACAGCTGGATGAGACATAAGGGTGGACACTCTTGGGGCTGAGAGGTTTGGTGAGGTTGGGTGAGCAAACGCAGACCCTTTAAAGTAATACTGCGTGGTACCCATCGCATGGGTCCCAAATCTCCAGGTTCAAGGGCATCTTCCTACATCGAAAACATGCATGAGAAACCCAGAAGATGGTACACCGTGTGATGGGGAAAGGTTTCTAAAACGCACCTCATTTCTCATCTCCTTGTGCCCGGGTTCGCCATTCCAGCCGCTCTACTAGCAATCTCCCTACTTGGAGCATCAGCACCTTTAACCTCCTGTTCCGTACAGGTTGCTATTTGTCCTGAGGATGAACGGGAAGACGTGGAACCAATGAGAGACTAGCTCTTGGTGTTGGGACAGGCACAGGTCACTCTATTTTCCCATCAGGAAGAAGAATTAACCACAGGCTCAGCCTGCCCCCTGGAACCAGAACAGGGCCTGAAGCCATCCTGCGCTTTTGCGGCCAGCTCCCAAAAAAGCGAGTTGTAAAATGGAGCTTCAGGGCACTGCAATTCACAAACCTGCAGAGTTATAAATGATAACTCTCGTCCACAAATATATTGAGGGAAGGCAAAGAAGAGGATTTGAAATCAAGGCAGAATTGCAGGGAACAGATTTCAGGAGGTAGATTCGAATCGCCTTTAAAGCACATGAAAAGCGGTAAAACGTTGACAATGATGCCCTTGGCCAAAAAGGGCGTATGCGTTTTTTCCTGAATATATTCAGGAGAAAACGCATACGCCCTTTTTGGCCAACCAAGCAACCTGGAAAGACAAATCAGCGCTACAAAAAGTCTCGCTTCCCATCGGTCAAAAGGCCCATGCTGAAAAAAGTGTCAAAACCAGAAATGCAGGACAGGCCATGGAGAAATGGGAGCCTTGCTACACTGATGGGCGGGATGTAAATTGCCAACAGCCACTCTGGAGAAGTGAACGGTGAGTCCTGAAACATCTAAAAAACACAGCTTAGAGAGCATAGGGCACTTCCACTCATGGGGGTATAAATTGGGAAAATGAAAAATCAGCAAGACACAAGCACCCCAAAGTTTAGGGCTGCTCTGTTGACAAGGACCTCCACTTCGTTCCACCTTCAATATCCCAGGAAAGAGAAAAATGGATAAAGAAGTTGTGGTCCTTATGTACAATGGAATATCACTCAGCCATGAAATCAATGTCATAAGGCTAGTAGCAGCATGATGAGTGGATTTAGGTACGACGATTCTAAGTGAAATAAGTCACACAGAAAAGGACACTTCTCATAAGGTATCACTGATAGAGGGAATGTAAAAACCGTTACACTTGAACTGAATTACAAAACAGAAGAGAGGCACACATGCAGAAAACAAACTATGGCTGCTTAACGGGAAAGGTGAGGTGGGGTGATACATAAAACAAGGGTTTCAAATTAGCTCAGATACCGTTCCATAAACCCAATATGTAATAGACAAGACCTACTCCTTGCTCAGAGAACTGGACTCAACACGCCCTATTCACCGCACAAGAATATATCTGACTAGTAATAATCTTAAAACCTATGTACTGATATCTCTCTGTTAGTGTGTCAAGTGGGTGTAAAGCGGCATAAACACAGCAGTGAAAAGCAGCTAAACCCCATTATAAAAATAAATTACTTTGAAAAACCCATGAAACAAAGACAGTGAAAGAGAGCGAAATTCTTACACAATGCGTTCAGGGGCTGTGATGCAACCTGGATTGACCATATCTAGACCCACAGCTGGATGAGACATAAGGGTGGACACTCTTGGGGCTGAGAGGTTTGGTGAGGTTGGGTGAGCAAACGCAGACCCTTTAAAGTAATACTGCGTGGTACCCATCGCATGGGTCCCAAATCTCCAGGTTCAAGGGCATCTTCCTACATCGAAAACATGCATGAGAAACCCAGAAGATGGTACACCGTGTGATGGGGAAAGGTTTCTAAAACGCACCTCATTTCTCATCTCCTTGTGCCCGGGTTCGCCATTCCAGCCGCTCTACTAGCAATCTCCCTACTTGGAGCATCAGCACCTTTAACCTCCTGTTCCGTACAGGTTGCTATTTGTCCTGAGGATGAACGGGAAGACGTGGAACCAATGAGAGACTAGCTCTTGGTGTTGGGACAGGCACAGGTCACTCTATTTTCCCATCAGGAAGAAGAATTAACCACAGGCTCAGCCTGCCCCCTGGAACCAGAACAGGGCCTGAAGCCATCCTGCGCTTTTGCGGCCAGCTCCCAAAAAAGCGAGTTGTAAAATGGAGCTTCAGGGCACTGCAATTCACAAACCTGCAGAGTTATAAATGATAACTCTCGTCCACAAATATATTGAGGGAAGGCAAAGAAGAGGATTTGAAATCAAGGCAGAATTGCAGGGAACAGATTTCAGGAGGTAGATTCGAATCGCCTTTAAAGCACATGAAAAGCGGTAAAACGTTGACAATGATGCCCTTGGCCAAAAAGGGCGTATGCGTTTTTTCCTGAATATATTCAGGAAAAAACGCATACGCCCTTTTTGGCCAACCAAGCAACCTGGAAAGACAAATCAGCGCTACAAAAAGTCTCGCTTCCCATCGGTCAAAAGGCCCATGCTGAAAAAAGTGTCAAAACCAGAAATGCAAGACAGGCCATGGAGAAATGGGAGCCTTGCTACACTGATGGGCGGGATGTAAATTGCCAACAGCCACTCTGGAGAAGTGAACGGTGAGTCCTGAAACATCTAAAAAACACAGCTTAGAGAGCATAGGGCACTTCCACTCATGGGGGTATAAATTGGGAAAATGAAAAATCAGCAAGACACAAGCACCCCAAAGTTTAGGGCTGCTCTGTTGACAAGGACCTCCACTTCGTTCCACCTTCAATATCCCAGGAAAGAGAAAAATGGATAAAGAAGTTGTGGTCCTTATGTACAATGGAATATCACTCAGCCATGAAATCAATGTCATAAGGCTAGTAGCAGCATGATGAGTGGATTTAGGTACGACGATTCTAAGTGAAATAAGTCACACAGAAAAGGACACTTCTCATAAGGTATCACTGATAGAGGGAATGTAAAAACCGTTACACTTGAACTGAATTACAAAACAGAAGAGAGGCACACATGCAGAAAACAAACTATGGCTGCTTAACGGGAAAGGTGAGGTGGGGTGATACATAAAACAAGGGTTTCAAATTAGCTCAGATACCGTTCCATAAACCCAATATGTAATAGACAAGACCTACTCCTTGCTCAGAGAACTGGACTCAACACGCCCTATTCACCGCACAAGAATATATCTGACTAGTAATAATCTTAAAACCTATGTACTGATATCTCTCTGTTAGTGTGTCAAGTGGGTGTAAAGCGGCATAAACACAGCAGTGAAAAGCAGCTAAACCCCATTATAAAAATAAATTACTTTGAAAAACCCATGAAACAAAGACAGTGAAAGAGAGCGAAATTCTTACACAATGCGTTCAGGGGCTGTGATGCAACCTGGATTGACCATATCTAGACCCACAGCTGGATGAGACATAAGGGTGGACACTCTTGGGGCTGAGAGGTTTGGTGAGGTTGGGTGAGCAAACGCAGACCCTTTAAAGTAATACTGCGTGGTACCCATCGCATGGGTCCCAAATCTCCAGGTTCAAGGGCATCTTCCTACATCGAAAACATGCATGAGAAACCCAGAAGATGGTACACCGTGTGATGGGGAAAGGTTTCTAAAACGCACCTCATTTCTCATCTCCTTGTGCCCGGGTTCGCCATTCCAGCCGCTCTACTAGCAATCTCCCTACTTGGAGCATCAGCACCTTTAACCTCCTGTTCCGTACAGGTTGCTATTTGTCCTGAGGATGAACGGGAAGACGTGGAACCAATGAGAGACTAGCTCTTGGTGTTGGGACAGGCACAGGTCACTCTATTTTCCCATCAGGAAGAAGAATTAACCACAGGCTCAGCCTGCCCCCTGGAACCAGAACAGGGCCTGAAGCCATCCTGCGCTTTTGCGGCCAGCTCCCAAAAAAGCGAGTTGTAAAATGGAGCTTCAGGGCACTGCAATTCACAAACCTGCAGAGTTATAAATGATAACTCTCGTCCACAAATATATTGAGGGAAGGCAAAGAAGAGGATTTGAAATCAAGGCAGAATTGCAGGGAACAGATTTCAGGAGGTAGATTCGAATCGCCTTTAAAGCACATGAAAAGCGGTAAAACGTTGACAATGATGCCCTTGGCCAAAAAGGGCGTATGCGTTTTTTCCTGAATATATTCAGGAGAAAACGCATACGCCCTTTTTGGCCAACCAAGCAACCTGGAAAGACAAATCAGCGCTACAAAAAGTCTCGCTTCCCATCGGTCAAAAGGCCCATGCTGAAAAAAGTGTCAAAACCAGAAATGCAGGACAGGCCATGGAGAAATGGGAGCCTTGCTACACTGATGGGCGGGATGTAAATTGCCAACAGCCACTCTGGAGAAGTGAACGGTGAGTCCTGAAACATCTAAAAAACACAGCTTAGAGAGCATAGGGCACTTCCACTCATGGGGGTATAAATTGGGAAAATGAAAAATCAGCAAGACACAAGCACCCCAAAGTTTAGGGCTGCTCTGTTGACAAGGACCTCCACTTCGTTCCACCTTCAATATCCCAGGAAAGAGAAAAATGGATAAAGAAGTTGTGGTCCTTATGTACAATGGAATATCACTCAGCCATGAAATCAATGTCATAAGGCTAGTAGCAGCATGATGAGTGGATTTAGGTACGACGATTCTAAGTGAAATAAGTCACACAGAAAAGGACACTTCTCATAAGGTATCACTGATAGAGGGAATGTAAAAACCGTTACACTTGAACTGAATTACAAAACAGAAGAGAGGCACACATGCAGAAAACAAACTATGGCTGCTTAACGGGAAAGGTGAGGTGGGGTGATACATAAAACAAGGGTTTCAAATTAGCTCAGATACCGTTCCATAAACCCAATATGTAATAGACAAGACCTACTCCTTGCTCAGAGAACTGGACTCAACACGCCCTATTCACCGCACAAGAATATATCTGACTAGTAATAATCTTAAAACCTATGTACTGATATCTCTCTGTTAGTGTGTCAAGTGGGTGTAAAGCGGCATAAACACAGCAGTGAAAAGCAGCTAAACCCCATTATAAAAATAAATTACTTTGAAAAACCCATGAAACAAAGACAGTGAAAGAGAGCGAAATTCTTACACAATGCGTTCAGGGGCTGTGATGCAACCTGGATTGACCATATCTAGACCCACAGCTGGATGAGACATAAGGGTGGACACTCTTGGGGCTGAGAGGTTTGGTGAGGTTGGGTGAGCAAACGCAGACCCTTTAAAGTAATACTGCGTGGTACCCATCGCATGGGTCCCAAATCTCCAGGTTCAAGGGCATCTTCCTACATCGAAAACATGCATGAGAAACCCAGAAGATGGTACACCGTGTGATGGGGAAAGGTTTCTAAAACGCACCTCATTTCTCATCTCCTTGTGCCCGGGTTCGCCATTCCAGCCGCTCTACTAGCAATCTCCCTACTTGGAGCATCAGCACCTTTAACCTCCTGTTCCGTACAGGTTGCTATTTGTCCTGAGGATGAACGGGAAGACGTGGAACCAATGAGAGACTAGCTCTTGGTGTTGGGACAGGCACAGGTCACTCTATTTTCCCATCAGGAAGAAGAATTAACCACAGGCTCAGCCTGCCCCCTGGAACCAGAACAGGGCCTGAAGCCATCCTGCGCTTTTGCGGCCAGCTCCCAAAAAAGCGAGTTGTAAAATGGAGCTTCAGGGCACTGCAATTCACAAACCTGCAGAGTTATAAATGATAACTCTCGTCCACAAATATATTGAGGGAAGGCAAAGAAGAGGATTTGAAATCAAGGCAGAATTGCAGGGAACAGATTTCAGGAGGTAGATTCGAATCGCCTTTAAAGCACATGAAAAGCGGTAAAACGTTGACAATGATGCCCTTGGCCAAAAAGGGCGTATGCGTTTTTTCCTGAATATATTCAGGAGAAAACGCATACGCCCTTTTTGGCCAACCAAGCAACCTGGAAAGACAAATCAGCGCTACAAAAAGTCTCGCTTCCCATCGGTCAAAAGGCCCATGCTGAAAAAAGTGTCAAAACCAGAAATGCAGGACAGGCCATGGAGAAATGGGAGCCTTGCTACACTGATGGGCGGGATGTAAATTGCCAACAGCCACTCTGGAGAAGTGAACGGTGAGTCCTGAAACATCTAAAAAACACAGCTTAGAGAGCATAGGGCACTTCCACTCATGGGGGTATAAATTGGGAAAATGAAAAATCAGCAAGACACAAGCACCCCAAAGTTTAGGGCTGCTCTGTTGACAAGGACCTCCACTTCGTTCCACCTTCAATATCCCAGGAAAGAGAAAAATGGATAAAGAAGTTGTGGTCCTTATGTACAATGGAATATCACTCAGCCATGAAATCAATGTCATAAGGCTAGTAGCAGCATGATGAGTGGATTTAGGTACGACGATTCTAAGTGAAATAAGTCACACAGAAAAGGACACTTCTCATAAGGTATCACTGATAGAGGGAATGTAAAAACCGTTACACTTGAACTGAATTACAAAACAGAAGAGAGGCACACATGCAGAAAACAAACTATGGCTGCTTAACGGGAAAGGTGAGGTGGGGTGATACATAAAACAAGGGTTTCAAATTAGCTCAGATACCGTTCCATAAACCCAATATGTAATAGACAAGACCTACTCCTTGCTCAGAGAACTGGACTCAACACGCCCTATTCACCGCACAAGAATATATCTGACTAGTAATAATCTTAAAACCTATGTACTGATATCTCTCTGTTAGTGTGTCAAGTGGGTGTAAAGCGGCATAAACACAGCAGTGAAAAGCAGCTAAACCCCATTATAAAAATAAATTACTTTGAAAAACCCATGAAACAAAGACAGTGAAAGAGAGCGAAATTCTTACACAATGCGTTCAGGGGCTGTGATGCAACCTGGATTGACCATATCTAGACCCACAGCTGGATGAGACATAAGGGTGGACACTCTTGGGGCTGAGAGGTTTGGTGAGGTTGGGTGAGCAAACGCAGACCCTTTAAAGTAATACTGCGTGGTACCCATCGCATGGGTCCCAAATCTCCAGGTTCAAGGGCATCTTCCTACATCGAAAACATGCATGAGAAACCCAGAAGATGGTACACCGTGTGATGGGGAAAGGTTTCTAAAACGCACCTCATTTCTCATCTCCTTGTGCCCGGGTTCGCCATTCCAGCCGCTCTACTAGCAATCTCCCTACTTGGAGCATCAGCACCTTTAACCTCCTGTTCCGTACAGGTTGCTATTTGTCCTGAGGATGAACGGGAAGACGTGGAACCAATGAGAGACTAGCTCTTGGTGTTGGGACAGGCACAGGTCACTCTATTTTCCCATCAGGAAGAAGAATTAACCACAGGCTCAGCCTGCCCCCTGGAACCAGAACAGGGCCTGAAGCCATCCTGCGCTTTTGCGGCCAGCTCCCAAAAAAGCGAGTTGTAAAATGGAGCTTCAGGGCACTGCAATTCACAAACCTGCAGAGTTATAAATGATAACTCTCGTCCACAAATATATTGAGGGAAGGCAAAGAAGAGGATTTGAAATCAAGGCAGAATTGCAGGGAACAGATTTCAGGAGGTAGATTCGAATCGCCTTTAAAGCACATGAAAAGCGGCAAAACGTTGACAATGATGCCCTTGGCCAAAAAGGGCGTATGCGTTTTTTCCTGAATATATTCAGGAGAAAACGCATACGCCCTTTTTGGCCAACCAAGCAACCTGGAAAGACAAATCAGCGCTACAAAAAGTCTCGCTTCCCATCGGTCAAAAGGCCCATGCTGAAAAAAGTGTCAAAACCAGAAATGCAGGACAGGCCATGGAGAAATGGGAGCCTTGCTACACTGATGGGCGGGATGTAAATTGCCAACAGCCACTCTGGAGAAGTGAACGGTGAGTCCTGAAACATCTAAAAAACACAGCTTAGAGAGCATAGGGCACTTCCACTCATGGGGGTATAAATTGGGAAAATGAAAAATCAGCAAGACACAAGCACCCCAAAGTTTAGGGCTGCTCTGTTGACAAGGACCTCCACTTCGTTCCACCTTCAATATCCCAGGAAAGAGAAAAATGGATAAAGAAGTTGTGGTCCTTATGTACAATGGAATATCACTCAGCCATGAAATCAATGTCATAAGGCTAGTAGCAGCATGATGAGTGGATTTAGGTACGACGATTCTAAGTGAAATAAGTCACACAGAAAAGGACACTTCTCATAAGGTATCACTGATAGAGGGAATGTAAAAACCGTTACACTTGAACTGAATTACAAAACAGAAGAGAGGCACACATGCAGAAAACAAACTATGGCTGCTTAACGGGAAAGGTGAGGTGGGGTGATACATAAAACAAGGGTTTCAAATTAGCTCAGATACCGTTCCATAAACCCAATATGTAATAGACAAGACCTACTCCTTGCTCAGAGAACTGGACTCAACACGCCCTATTCACCGCACAAGAATATATCTGACTAGTAATAATCTTAAAACCTATGTACTGATATCTCTCTGTTAGTGTGTCAAGTGGGTGTAAAGCGGCATAAACACAGCAGTGAAAAGCAGCTAAACCCCATTATAAAAATAAATTACTTTGAAAAACCCATGAAACAAAGACAGTGAAAGAGAGCGAAATTCTTACACAATGCGTTCAGGGGCTGTGATGCAACCTGGATTGACCATATCTAGACCCACAGCTGGATGAGACATAAGGGTGGACACTCTTGGGGCTGAGAGGTTTGGTGAGGTTGGGTGAGCAAACGCAGACCCTTTAAAGTAATACTGCGTGGTACCCATCGCATGGGTCCCAAATCTCCAGGTTCAAGGGCATCTTCCTACATCGAAAACATGCATGAGAAACCCAGAAGATGGTACACCGTGTGATGGGGAAAGGTTTCTAAAACGCACCTCATTTCTCATCTCCTTGTGCCCGGGTTCGCCATTCCAGCCGCTCTACTAGCAATCTCCCTACTTGGAGCATCAGCACCTTTAACCTCCTGTTCCGTACAGGTTGCTATTTGTCCTGAGGATGAACGGGAAGACGTGGAACCAATGAGAGACTAGCTCTTGGTGTTGGGACAGGCACAGGTCACTCTATTTTCCCATCAGGAAGAAGAATTAACCACAGGCTCAGCCTGCCCCCTGGAACCAGAACAGGGCCTGAAGCCATCCTGCGCTTTTGCGGCCAGCTCCCAAAAAAGCGAGTTGTAAAATGGAGCTTCAGGGCACTGCAATTCACAAACCTGCAGAGTTATAAATGATAACTCTCGTCCACAAATATATTGAGGGAAGGCAAAGAAGAGGATTTGAAATCAAGGCAGAATTGCAGGGAACAGATTTCAGGAGGTAGATTCGAATCGCCTTTAAAGCACATGAAAAGCGGTAAAACGTTGACAATGATGCCCTTGGCCAAAAAGGGCGTATGCGTTTTTTCCTGAATATATTCAGGAAAAAACGCATACGCCCTTTTTGGCCAACCAAGCAACCTGGAAAGACAAATCAGCGCTACAAAAAGTCTCGCTTCCCATCGGTCAAAAGGCCCATGCTGAAAAAAGTGTCAAAACCAGAAATGCAAGACAGGCCATGGAGAAATGGGAGCCTTGCTACACTGATGGGCGGGATGTAAATTGCCAACAGCCACTCTGGAGAAGTGAACGGTGAGTCCTGAAACATCTAAAAAACACAGCTTAGAGAGCATAGGGCACTTCCACTCATGGGGGTATAAATTGGGAAAATGAAAAATCAGCAAGACACAAGCACCCCAAAGTTGAGGGCTGCTCTGTTGACAAGGACCTCCACTTCGTTCCACCTTCAATATCCCAGGAAAGAGAAAAATGGATAAAGAAGTTGTGGTCCTTATGTACAATGGAATATCACTCAGCCATGAAATCAATGTCATAAGGCTAGTAGCAGCATGATGAGTGGATTTAGGTACGACGATTCTAAGTGAAATAAGTCACACAGAAAAGGACACTTCTCATAAGGTATCACTGATAGAGGGAATGTAAAAACCGTTACACTTGAACTGAATTACAAAACAGAAGAGAGGCACACATGCAGAAAACAAACTATGGCTGCTTAACGGGAAAGGTGAGGTGGGGTGATACATAAAACAAGGGTTTCAAATTAGCTCAGATACCGTTCCATAAACCCAATATGTAATAGACAAGACCTACTCCTTGCTCAGAGAACTGGACTCAACACGCCCTATTCACCGCACAAGAATATATCTGACTAGTAATAATCTTAAAACCTATGTACTGATATCTCTCTGTTAGTGTGTCAAGTGGCTGTAAAGCGGCATAAACACAGCAGTGAAAAGCAGCTAAACCCCATTATAAAAATAAATTACTTTGAAAAACCCATGAAACAAAGACAGTGAAAGAGAGCGAAATTCTTACACAATGCGTTCAGGGGCTGTGATGCAACCTGGATTGACCATATCTAGACCCACAGCTGGATGAGACATAAGGGTGGACACTCTTGGGGCTGAGAGGTTTGGTGAGGTTGGGTGAGCAAACGCAGACCCTTTAAAGTAATACTGCGTGGTACCCATCGCATGGGTCCGAAATCTCCAGGTTCAAGGGCATCTTCCTACATCGAAAACATGCATGAGAAAACAAAAAGATGGTACACCGTGTGATGGGGAAAGGTTTCTAAAACGCACCTCATTTCTCATCTCCTTGTGCCCGGGTTCGCCATTCCAGCCGCTCTACTAGCAATCTCCCTACTTGGAGCATCAGCACCTTTAACCTCCTGTTCCGTACAGGTTGCTATTTGTCCTGAGGATGAACGGGAAGACGTGGAACCAATGAGAGACTAGCTCTTGGTGTTGGGACAGGCACAGGTCACTCTATTTTCCCATCAGGAAGAAGAATTAACCACAGGCTCAGCCTGCCCCCTGGAACCAGAACAGGGCCTGAAGCCATCCTGCGCTTTTGCGGCCAGCTCCCAAAAAAGCGAGTTGTAAAATGGAGCTTCAGGGCACTGCAATTCACAAACCTGCAGAGTTATAAATGATAACTCTCGTCCACAAATATATTGAGGGAAGGCAAAGAAGAGGATTTGAAATCAAGGCAGAATTGCAGGGAACAGATTTCAGGAGGTAGATTCGAATCGCCTTTAAAGCACATGAAAAGCGGTAAAACGTTGACAATGATGCCCTTGGCCAAAAAGGGCGTATGCGTTTTTTCCTGAATATATTCAGGAAAAAACGCATACGCCCTTTTTGGCCAACCAAGCAACCTGGAAAGACAAATCAGCGCTACAAAAAGTCTCGCTTCCCATCGGTCAAAAGGCCCATGCTGAAAAAAGTGTCAAAACCAGAAATGCAAGACAGGCCATGGAGAAATGGGAGCCTTGCTACACTGATGGGCGGGATGTAAATTGCCAACAGCCACTCTGGAGAAGTGAACGGTGAGTCCTGAAACATCTAAAAAACACAGCTTAGAGAGCATAGGGCACTTCCACTCATGGGGGTATAAATTGGGAAAATGAAAAATCAGCAAGACACAAGCACCCCAAAGTTTAGGGCTGCTCTGTTGACAAGGACCTCCACTTCGTTCCACCTTCAATATCCCAGGAAAGAGAAAAATGGATAAAGAAGTTGTGGTCCTTATGTACAATGGAATATCACTCAGCCATGAAATCAATGTCATAAGGCTAGTAGCAGCATGATGAGTGGATTTAGGTACGACGATTCTAAGTGAAATAAGTCACACAGAAAAGGACACTTCTCATAAGGTATCACTGATAGAGGGAATGTAAAAACCGTTACACTTGAACTGAATTACAAAACAGAAGAGAGGCACACATGCAGAAAACAAACTATGGCTGCTTAACGGGAAAGGTGAGGTGGGGTGATACATAAAACAAGGGGTTCACATTAGCTCAGATACCGTTCCATAAACCCAATATGTAATAGACAAGACCTACTCCTTGCTCAGAGAACTGGACTCAACACGCCCTATTCACCGCACAAGAATATATCTGACTAGTAATAATCTTAAAACCTATGTACTGATATCTCTCTGTTAGTGTGTCAAGTGGGTGTAAAGCGGCATAAACACAGCAGTGAAAAGCAGCTAAACCCCATTATAAAAATAAATTACTTTGAAAAACCCATGAAACAAAGACAGTGAAAGAGAGCGAAATTCTTACACAATGCGTTCAGGGGCTGTGATGCAACCTGGATTGACCATATCTAGACCCACAGCTGGATGAGACATAAGGGTGGACACTCTTGGGGCTGAGAGGTTTGGTGAGGTTGGGTGAGCAAACGCAGACCCTTTAAAGTAATACTGCGTGGTACCCATCGCATGGGTCCCAAATCTCCAGGTTCAAGGGCATCTTCCTGCATCGAAAACATGCATGAGAAACCCAGAAGATGGTACACCATGTGATGGGGAAAGGTTTCTAAAACGAACCTCATTTCTCATCCCCTTGTGCCCGGGTTCCCCATTCCAGCCACTTTACTAGCAATCTCCCTACTTGGAGCATCAGCACCTTTAACCTCCTGTTCCGTACAGGTTGCAATTTGTCCTGAGGATGAACGGGAAGATGGGGAACCAATGAGAGACTAGCTCTTGGTGTGGACACAGGCACAGGTCACTCTATTTTCCCATCATGAAGAAGAATTAACCACAGGCTCAGCCTGCCCCCCGGAACAAGAACAGGGCGTGAATCCATCATGCGCTTTTGCGGCCAGATCCCAAAAAAGCGAGTTGTAAAATGGAGGTTCAGGGCACTGCAATTCACAAACCTGCAGAGTTATAAATGATAACTCTCGTCCACAAATATATTGAGGGAAGGCAAAGAAGAGGATTTGAAATCAAGGCAGAATTGCAGGAAACAGATTTCAGGAGGTAGATTCGAATCGCCTTTAAAGCACATGAAAAGCGGCAAAACGTTGACAATGATGCCCTTGGCCAAAAAGGGCATATGCGTTTTTTCCTGAATATATTCAGGAAAAAACGCATACGCACTTTTTGGCCAACCAAGCAATCTAGAAAGGCAAATCAGCGCTACAAAGAAGACTCGCTACCCATCGGTCAAAAGGGCCATGCTGAAAAACGTGTCAAAACCAGAAATGCAGGACAGGCCATGGAGAAATGGGAGCCTTGCTACACTGATGGGCGGGATGTAAATTGCCAACAGCCACTCTGGAGGAGTGTACGGTGAGTCCTGAAACATCTAAAAAACACAGCTTAGAGAGTATAGGGCACTTCCACTCATGGGGGTATAAATTGGGAAAATGAAAAATCAGCAAGACACAAGCACCCCAAAGTTTAGGGCTGCTCTGTTGACAAGGACCTCCACTTCATTCCACCTTAAATATCCCAGGAAAGAGAAAAATGGATAAAGAAGTTGTGGTCCTTATGTACAATGGAATATCACTCAGCCATGAAATCAATGTCCTAAGGCTAGTAGCAGCATGATGAGTGGATTTAGGTACGACGATTCTAAGTGAAATAAGTCACACAGAAAAGGACACTTCTCATAAGGTATCACTTATAGAGGGAATGTAAAAACCGTTACACTTGAACTGAATTACAAAACAGAACAGAGTCACACATGCAGTAAACACACTATGGCTGCTTAACGGGAAAGGTGAGGTGGGGTGATACATAAAACAAGGGTTTCAAATTAGCTCAGATACCGTTCCATAAACCCAATATGTAATAGACAAGACCTACTCCTTGCTCAGAGAACTGGACTCAACACGCCCTATTCACCGCACAAGAATATATCTGACTAGTAATAATCTTAAAACCTATGTACTGATATCTCTCTGTTAGTGTGTCAAGTGGGTGTAAAGCGGCATAAACACAGCAGTGAAAAGCAGCTAAACCCCATTATAAAAATAAATTACTTTGAAAAACCCATGAAACAAAGACAGTGAAAGAGAGCGAAATTCTTACACAATGCGTTCAGGGGCTGTGATGCAACCTGGATTGACCATATCTAGACCCACAGCTGGATGAGACATAAGGGTGGACACTCTTGGGGCTGAGAGGTTTGGTGAGGTTGGGTGAGCAAACGCAGACCCTTTAAAGTAATACTGCGTGGTACCCATCGCATGGGTCCCAAATCTCCAGGTTCAAGGGCATCTTCCTACATCGAAAACATGCATGAGAAACCCAGAAGATGGTACACCGTGTGATGGGGAAAGGTTTCTAAAACGCACCTCATTTCTCATCTCCTTGTGCCCGGGTTCGCCATTCCAGCCGCTCTACTAGCAATCTCCCTACTTGGAGCATCAGCACCTTTAACCTCCTGTTCCGTACAGGTTGCTATTTGTCCTGAGGATGAACGGGAAGACGTGGAACCAATGAGAGACTAGCTCTTGGTGTTGGGACAGGCACAGGTCACTCTATTTTCCCATCAGGAAGAAGAATTAACCACAGGCTCAGCCTGCCCCCTGGAACCAGAACAGGGCCTGAAGCCATCCTGCGCTTTTGCGGCCAGCTCCCAAAAAAGCGAGTTGTAAAATGGAGCTTCAGGGCACTGCAATTCACAAACCTGCAGAGTTATAAATGATAACTCTCGTCCACAAATATATTGAGGGAAGGCAAAGAAGAGGATTTGAAATCAAGGCAGAATTGCAGGGAACAGATTTCAGGAGGTAGATTCGAATCGCCTTTAAAGCACATGAAAAGCGGTAAAACGTTGACAATGATGCCCTTGGCCAAAAAGGGCGTATGCGTTTTTTCCTGAATATATTCAGGAAAAAACGCATACGCCCTTTTTGGCCAACCAAGCAACCTGGAAAGACAAATCAGCGCTACAAAAAGTCTCGCTTCCCATCGGTCAAAAGGCCCATGCTGAAAAAAGTGTCAAAACCAGAAATGCAAGACAGGCCATGGAGAAATGGGAGCCTTGCTACACTGATGGGCGGGATGTAAATTGCCAACAGCCACTCTGGAGAAGTGAACGGTGAGTCCTGAAACATCTAAAAAACACAGCTTAGAGAGCATAGGGCACTTCCACTCATGGGGGTATAAATTGGGAAAATGAAAAATCAGCAAGACACAAGCACCCCAAAGTTTAGGGCTGCTCTGTTGACAAGGACCTCCACTTCGTTCCACCTTCAATATCCCAGGAAAGAGAAAAATGGATAAAGAAGTTGTGGTCCTTATGTACAATGGAATATCACTCAGCCATGAAATCAATGTCATAAGGCTAGTAGCAGCATGATGAGTGGATTTAGGTACGACGATTCTAAGTGAAATAAGTCACACAGAAAAGGACACTTCTCATAAGGTATCACTGATAGAGGGAATGTAAAAACCGTTACACTTGAACTGAATTACAAAACAGAAGAGAGGCACACATGCAGAAAACAAACTATGGCTGCTTAACGGGAAAGGTGAGGTGGGGTGATACATAAAACAAGGGTTTCAAATTAGCTCAGATACCGTTCCATAAACCCAATATGTAATAGACAAGACCTACTCCTTGCTCAGAGAACTGGACTCAACACGCCCTATTCACCGCACAAGAATATATCTGACTAGTAATAATCTTAAAACCTATGTACTGATATCTCTCTGTTAGTGTGTCAAGTGGCTGTAAAGCGGCATAAACACAGCAGTGAAAAGCAGCTAAACCCCATTATAAAAATAAATTACTTTGAAAAACCCATGAAACAAAGACAGTGAAAGAGAGCGAAATTCTTACACAATGCGTTCAGGGGCTGTGATGCAACCTGGATTGACCATATCTAGACCCACAGCTGGATGAGACATAAGGGTGGACACTCTTGGGGCTGAGAGGTTTGGTGAGGTTGGGTGAGCAAACGCAGACCCTTTAAAGTAATACTGCGTGGTACCCATCGCATGGGTCCGAAATCTCCAGGTTCAAGGGCATCTTCCTACATCGAAAACATGCATGAGAAAACAAAAAGATGGTACACCGTGTGATGGGGAAAGGTTTCTAAAACGCACCTCATTTCTCATCTCCTTGTGCCCGGGTTCGCCATTCCAGCCGCTCTACTAGCAATCTCCCTACTTGGAGCATCAGCACCTTTAACCTCCTGTTCCGTACAGGTTGCTATTTGTCCTGAGGATGAACGGGAAGACGTGGAACCAATGAGAGACTAGCTCTTGGTGTTGGGACAGGCACAGGTCACTCTATTTTCCCATCAGGAAGAAGAATTAACCACAGGCTCAGCCTGCCCCCTGGAACCAGAACAGGGCCTGAAGCCATCCTGCGCTTTTGCGGCCAGCTCCCAAAAAAGCGAGTTGTAAAATGGAGCTTCAGGGCACTGCAATTCACAAACCTGCAGAGTTATAAATGATAACTCTCGTCCACAAATATATTGAGGGAAGGCAAAGAAGAGGATTTGAAATCAAGGCAGAATTGCAGGGAACAGATTTCAGGAGGTAGATTCGAATCGCCTTTAAAGCACATGAAAAGCGGTAAAACGTTGACAATGATGCCCTTGGCCAAAAAGGGCGTATGCGTTTTTTCCTGAATATATTCAGGAAAAAACGCATACGCCCTTTTTGGCCAACCAAGCAACCTGGAAAGACAAATCAGCGCTACAAAAAGTCTCGCTTCCCATCGGTCAAAAGGCCCATGCTGAAAAAAGTGTCAAAACCAGAAATGCAAGACAGGCCATGGAGAAATGGGAGCCTTGCTACACTGATGGGCGGGATGTAAATTGCCAACAGCCACTCTGGAGAAGTGAACGGTGAGTCCTGAAACATCTAAAAAACACAGCTTAGAGAGCATAGGGCACTTCCACTCATGGGGGTATAAATTGGGAAAATGAAAAATCAGCAAGACACAAGCACCCCAAAGTTTAGGGCTGCTCTGTTGACAAGGACCTCCACTTCGTTCCACCTTCAATATCCCAGGAAAGAGAAAAATGGATAAAGAAGTTGTGGTCCTTATGTACAATGGAATATCACTCAGCCATGAAATCAATGTCATAAGGCTAGTAGCAGCATGATGAGTGGATTTAGGTACGACGATTCTAAGTGAAATAAGTCACACAGAAAAGGACACTTCTCATAAGGTATCACTGATAGAGGGAATGTAAAAACCGTTACACTTGAACTGAATTACAAAACAGAAGAGAGGCACACATGCAGAAAACAAACTATGGCTGCTTAACGGGAAAGGTGAGGTGGGGTGATACATAAAACAAGGGGTTCACATTAGCTCAGATACCGTTCCATAAACCCAATATGTAATAGACAAGACCTACTCCTTGCTCAGAGAACTGGACTCAACACGCCCTATTCACCGCACAAGAATATATCTGACTAGTAATAATCTTAAAACCTATGTACTGATATCTCTCTGTTAGTGTGTCAAGTGGGTGTAAAGCGGCATAAACACAGCAGTGAAAAGCAGCTAAACCCCATTATAAAAATAAATTACTTTGAAAAACCCATGAAACAAAGACAGTGAAAGAGAGCGAAATTCTTACACAATGCGTTCAGGGGCTGTGATGCAACCTGGATTGACCATATCTAGACCCACAGCTGGATGAGACATAAGGGTGGACACTCTTGGGGCTGAGAGGTTTGGTGAGGTTGGGTGAGCAAACGCAGACCCTTTAAAGTAATACTGCGTGGTACCCATCGCATGGGTCCCAAATCTCCAGGTTCAAGGGCATCTTCCTGCATCGAAAACATGCATGAGAAACCCAGAAGATGGTACACCATGTGATGGGGAAAGGTTTCTAAAACGAACCTCATTTCTCATCCCCTTGTGCCCGGGTTCCCCATTCCAGCCACTTTACTAGCAATCTCCCTACTTGGAGCATCAGCACCTTTAACCTCCTGTTCCGTACAGGTTGCAATTTGTCCTGAGGATGAACGGGAAGATGGGGAACCAATGAGAGACTAGCTCTTGGTGTGGACACAGGCACAGGTCACTCTATTTTCCCATCATGAAGAAGAATTAACCACAGGCTCAGCCTGCCCCCCGGAACAAGAACAGGGCGTGAATCCATCATGCGCTTTTGCGGCCAGATCCCAAAAAAGCGAGTTGTAAAATGGAGGTTCAGGGCACTGCAATTCACAAACCTGCAGAGTTATAAATGATAACTCTCGTCCACAAATATATTGAGGGAAGGCAAAGAAGAGGATTTGAAATCAAGGCAGAATTGCAGGAAACAGATTTCAGGAGGTAGATTCGAATTGCCTTTAAAGCACATGAAAAGCGGCAAAACGTTGACAATGATGCCCTTGGCCAAAAAGGGCATATGCGTTTTTTCCTGAATATATTCAGGAAAAAACGCATACGCACTTTTTGGCCAACCAAGCAATCTAGAAAGGCAAATCAGCGCTACAAAGAAGACTCGCTACCCATCGGTCAAAAGGGCCATGCTGAAAAACGTGTCAAAACCAGAAATGCAGGACAGGCCATGGAGAAATGGGAGCCTTGCTACACTGATGGGCGGGATGTAAATTGCCAACAGCCACTCTGGAGGAGTGTACGGTGAGTCCTGAAACATCTAAAAAACACAGCTTAGAGAGTATAGGGCACTTCCACTCATGGGGGTATAAATTGGGAAAATGAAAAATCAGCAAGACACAAGCACCCCAAAGTTTAGGGCTGCTCTGTTGACAAGGACCTCCACTTCATTCCACCTTAAATATCCCAGGAAAGAGAAAAATGGATAAAGAAGTTGTGGTCCTTATGTACAATGGAATATCACTCAGCCATGAAATCAATGTCCTAAGGCTAGTAGCAGCATGATGAGTGGATTTAGGTACGACGATTCTAAGTGAAATAAGTCACACAGAAAAGGACACTTCTCATAAGGTATCACTTATAGAGGGAATGTAAAAACCGTTACACTTGAACTGAATTACAAAACAGAACAGAGTCACACATGCAGTAAACACACTATGGCTGCTTAACGGGAAAGGTGAGGTGGGGTGATACATAAAACAAGGGTTTCAAATTAGCTCAGATACCGTTCCATAAACCCAATATGTAATAGACAAGACCTACTCCTTGCTCAGAGAACTGGACTCAACACGCCCTATTCAACGCACAAGAATATATCTGACTAGTAATAATCTTAAAACCTATGTATTGATAACTCTCTATTAGTGTGTCAAGTGGGTGTAAAGCGGCATAAACACAGCAGTGAAAAGCAGCTAAACCCCATTATAAAAATAAATTACTTTTACAAACCCATGAAACAAAGACAGTGAAAGAGAGAGAAATTCTTACACAATGCGTTCAGGGGCTGTGATGCAACCTGGATTGACCATATCTAGACCCACAGCTGGATGAGACATAACGGTGGACACTCTTGGGGCTGAGAGGTTTGGTGAGGTTGGGTGAGCAAACGCAGACCCTTTAAATTAATACTGCGTGGTACCCGTCCAATGAGTCCCAAATCTCCAGGTTCAAGGGCATCTTCCTGCATCGAAAACATGCATGAGAAACCCAGAAGATGGTACACCGTGTGATGGGGAAAGGTTTCGGAAACGCACCTCATTTCTCATCTCCTTGTGCCCGGGTTCCCCATTCCAGGCACTTTACTAGCAATCTCCCTACTTGGAGCATCAGCACCTTTAACCTCCTGTTCCGTACAGGTTGCAATTTGTCCTGAGGATGAACGGGAAGACGGGGAACCAATGAGAGACTAGCTTTTGGTGTGGACACAGGCACAGGTTACTCTATTTTCCCATCAGGAAGAAGAATTAACCACAGGCTCAGCCTGCCCCCCGGAACAAGAACAGGGCGTGAATCCATCCTGCGCTTTTGCGGCCAGCTCCCAAAAAAGCGAGTTGTAAAATGGAGCTTCAGGGCACTGCAATTCACAAACCTACAGAGTTATAAATGATAACTCTCGTCCACAAATATATTGAGGGAAGGCAAAGCAGAGGATTTGAAATCAAGGCAGAATTGCAGGAAACAGATTTCAGGAGGTAGATTCGAATCGCCTTTAAAGCACATGAAAAGCGGCAAAACGTTGACAATGATGCCCTTGGCCAAAAAGGGCGTATGCGTTTTTTCCTGAATATATTCAGGAAAAAACGCATACGCCCTTTTTGGCCAACCAAGCAACCTGGAAAGGCAAATCAGGGCTACAAAGAAGACTCGCTACCCATCGGTCAAAAGGGCCATGCTGAAAAACGTGTCAAAACCAGAAATGCAGGACAGGCCATGGAGAAATGGGAGCCTTGCTACACTGATGGGCGGGATGTAAATTGCCAACAGCCACTCTGGAGAAGTGTACGGTGAGTCCTGAAACATCTAAAAAACACAGTTTAGACAGCATAGGGCACTTCCACTCATGGGGGTATAAATTGGGAAAATGAAAAATCAGCAAGACACAAGCACCCCAAAGTTTAGGGCTGCTCTGTTGACAAGGACCTCCACTTCCTTCCACCTTAAATATCCCAGGAAAGAGAAAAATGGATAAAGAAGTTGTGGTCCTTATGTACAATGGAATATCACTCAGCCATGAAATCAATGTCATAAGGCTAGTAGCAGCATGATGAGTGGATTTAGGTACGACGATTCTAAGTGAAATAAGTCACACAGAAAAGGACACTTCTCATAAGGTATCACTTATAGAGGGAATGTAAAAACCGTTACACTTGAACTGAATTACAAAACAGAACAGAGTCACACATGCAGAAAACACACTATGGCTGCTTAACGGGAAAGGTGAGGTGGGGTGATACATAAAACAAGGGTTTCAAATTAGCTCAGATACCGTTCCATAAACCCAATATGTAATAGACAAGACCTACTCCTTGCTCAGAGAACTGGACTCAACACGCCCTATTCACCGCACGAGAATATATCTGACTAGGAATAATCTTAAAACCTATGTATTGATATCTCTCTGTTAGTGTGTCAAGTGGGTGTAAAGCGGCATAAACACAGCAGTGAAAAGCAGCTAAACCCCATTATAAAAATAAATTATTTTGAAAAACCCATGAAACAAAGACAGTGAAAGAGAGAGAAATTCTTACACAATGCATTCAAGGGCTGTGATGCAACCTAGATGGACCATATCTAGACCCACAGCTGGATGAGACATAAGGGTGGACACTCTTGGGGCTGAGAGGTTTGGTGAGGTTGGGTGAGCAAACGCAGACCCTTTAAAGTAATACTGCGTAGTACCCGTCCCATGGGATCCAAATCTCCAGGTTCAAGGGCATCTTCCTACATCGAAAACATGCATGAGAAACCCAGAAGATGGTACACCGTGTGATGGGGAAAGGTTTCTAAAACGCACCTCATTTCTCATCTCCTTGTGCCCGGGTTCGCCATTCCAGCCGCTTTACTAGCAATCTCCCTACTTGGAGCATCAGCACCTTTAACCTCCTGTTCCGTACAGGTTGCAATTTGTCCTGAGGATGAACGGGAAGACGGGGAACCAATGAGAGTCTAGCTCTTGGTTTTGGGACAGGCACAGGTCACTCTATTTTCCCATCAGGAATAAGAATTAACCACAGGCTCAGCCTGCCCCCCGGAACAAGAACAGGGCGGGAATCCATCATGCGCTTTTGCGGCCAGCTCCCAAAAAAGCGAGTTGTAAAATGGAGGTTCAGGGCACTGCAATTCACAAACCTGCAGAGTTATAAATGATAACTCTCGTCCACAAATATATTGAGGGAAGGCAAAGAAGAGGATTTGAAATCAAGGCAGAATTGCAGGAAACAGATTTCAGGAGGTAGATTCGAATCGCCTTTAAAGCACAAGAAAAGCGGCAAAACGTTGACAATGATGCCCTTGGCCAAAAAGGGCGTATGCGTTTTTTCCTGAATATATTCAGGAAAAAACGCATACGCACTTTTTGGCCAACCAAGCAATCTGGAAAGGCAAATCAGGGCTACAAAGAAGACTCGCTACCCATCGGTCAAAAGGGCCATGCTGAAAAACTTGTCAAAACCAGAAATGCAGGACAGGCCATGGAGAAATGGGAGCCTTGCTACACTGATGGGCGGGATGTAAATTACCAACAGCCACTCTGGAGGAGTGTACGGTGAGTCCTGAAACATCTAAAAAACACAGCTTAGAGAGCATAGGGCACTTCCACTCATGGGGGTATAAATTGGGAAAATGAAAAATCAGCAAGACACAAGCACCCCAAAGTTTAGGGCTGCTCTGTTGACAAGGACCTCCACTTCATTCCACCTTAAATATCCCAGGAAAGAGAAAAATGGATAAAGAAGTTGTGGTCCTTATGTACAATGGAATATCACTCAGCCACGAAATCAATGTCATAAGGCTAGTAGCAGCATGATGAGTGGATTTAGGTACGACGATTCTAAGTGAAATAAGTCACAGAGAAAAGGACACTTCTCATAAGGTATCACTTACAGAGGGAATGTAAAAACCGTTACACTTGAACTGAATTACAAAACAGAACAGAGTCACACATGCAGAAAACACACTATGGCTGCTTAACGGGAAAGGTGAGGTGGGGTGATACATAAAACAAGGGTTTCAAATTAGCTCAGATACCGTTCCATAAACCCAATATGTAATAGACAAGACCTACTCCTTGCTCAGAGAACTGGACTCAACACGCCCTATTCACCACACTAGAATATATCTGACTAGGAATAATCTTAAAACCTATGTATTGATATCTCTCTGTTAGTGTGTCAAGTGGGTGTAAAGCGGCATAAACACAGCAGTGAAAAGCAGCTAAACCCCATTATAAAAATAAATTACTTTGAAAAACCCATGAAACAAACACAGTGAAAGAGAGAGAAATTCTTACACAATGCATTCAAGGGCTGTGATGCAACCTGGATTGACCATATCTAGACCCACAGCTGGATGAGACATAAGGGTGGACACTCTTGGGGCTGAGAGGTTTGGTGAGGTTGGGTGAGCAAACGCAGACCCTTTAAAGTAATACTGCGTAGTACCCGTCCCATGGGATCCAAATCTCCAGGTTCAAGGGCATCTTCCTGCATCGAAAACATGCATGAGAAACCCAGAAGATGGTACAGCGTGTGATGGGGAAAGGTTTCTAAAACGCACCTCATTTCTCATCTCCTTGTGCCCGGGTTCGCCATTCCAGCCGCTTTACTAGCAATCTCCCTACTTGGAGCATCAGCACCTTTAACCTCCTGTTCCGTACAGGTTGCAATTTGTCCTGAGGATAAACGGGAAGACGGGGAACCAATGAGAGACTAGCTCTTGGTGTGGACACAGGCACAGGTCACTCTATTTTCCCATCAGGAAGAAGAATTAACCACAGGCTCAGCCTGCCCCCCGGAACAAGAACAGGGCGGGAATCCATCATGCGCTTTTGCGGCCAGCTCCCAAAAAAGCGAGTTGTAAAATGGAGGTTCAGGGCACTGCAATTCACAAACCTGCAGAGTTATAAATGATAACTCTCGTCCACAAATATATTGAGGGAAGGCAAAGAAGAGGATTTGAAATCAAGGCAGAATTGCAGGAAACAGATTTCAGGAGGTAGATTCGAATCGCCTTTAAAGCACATGAAAAGCGGCAAAACGTTGACAATGATGCCCTTGGCCAAAAAGGGCGTATGCGTTTTTTCCTGAATATATTCAGGAAAAAACGCATACGCCCTTTTTGGCCAACCAAGCAACCTGGAAAGGCAAATCAGGGCTACAAAGAAGACTCGCTACCCATCGGTCAAAAGGGCCATGGTGAAAAAAGTGTCAAAACCAGAAATGCGGGACAGGCCATGGAGAAATGGGAGCCTTGCTACACTGATGGGCGGGATGTAAATTGCCAACAGACACTCTGGAGAAGTCTACGGTGAGTCCTGAAACATCTAAAAAACACAGCTTAGAGAGCATAGGGCACTTCCACTCATGGGGGTATAAATTGGGAAAATGAAAAATCAGCAAGACACAAGCACCCCAAAGTTTAGGGCTGCTCTGTTGACAAGGACCTCCACTTCATTCCACCTTAAATATCCCAGGAAAGAGAAAAATGGATAAAGAAGTTGTGGTCCTTATGTACAATGGAAAATCACTCAGCCATGAAATCAATGTCATAAGGCTAGTAGCAGCATGATGAGTGGATTTAGGTACGACGATTCTAAGTGAAATAAGTCACACAGAAAAGGACACTTCTCATAAGGTATCACTTATAGAGGGAATGTAAAAACCGTTACACTTGAACTGAATTACAAAACAGAACAGAGTCTCACATGCAGAAAACACACTATGGCTGCTTAACGGGAAAGGTGAGGTGGGGTGATACGTAAAAAAAGGGTTTCAAATTAGCTCAGATACCGTTCCATAAACCCAATATGTAATAGACAAGACCTACTCCTTTCTCAGAGAACTGGACTCAACACACCCTATTCACCGCACAAGAATATATCTGACTAGTAATAATCTTAAAACCTATGTATTGATATCTCTCTGTTAGTGTGTCAAGTGGGTGTAAAGCGGCATAAACACAGCAGTGAAAAGCAGCTAAACCCCATTATAAAAATAAATTACTCTGAAAAAACCACGAAACAAACACAGTGAAAGGGAGAGAAATTCTTACACAATGCGTTCAGGGGCTGTGATGCAACCTGGATTGACCATATCTAGACCCACAGCTGGATGAGACATAACGGTGGACACTCTTGGGGCTGAGAGGTTTGGTGAGGTTGGGTGAGCAAACGCAGACCCTTTAAATTAATACTGCGTGGTACCCGTCCAATGGGTCCCAAATCTCCAGGTTCAAGGGCATCTTCCTGCATCGAAAACATGCATGAGAAACCCAGAAGATGGTACACCGTGTGATGGGGAATGGTTTCTAAAACGCACCTCATTTCTCATCTCCTTGTGCCCGGGTTCCCCATTCCAGGCACTTTACTAGCAATCTCCCTACTTGGAGCATCAGCACCTTTAACCTCCTGTTCCGTACAGGTTGCAATTTGTCCTGAGGATGAACGGGAAGACGGGGAACCAATGAGAGACTAGCTTTTGGTGTGGACACAGGCACAGGTTACTCTATTTTCCCATCAGGAAGAAGAATTAACCACAGGCTCAGCCTGCCCCCCGGAACAAGAACAGGGCGTGAATCCATCCTGCGCTTTTGCGGCCAGCTCCCAAAAAAGCGAGTTGTAAAATGGAGGTTCAGGGCACTGCAATTCACAAACCTACAGAGTTATAAATGATAACTCTCGTCCACAAATATATTGAGGGAAGGCAAAGCAGAGGATTTGAAATCAAGGCAGAATTGCAGGAAACAGATTTCAGGAGGTAGATTCGAATCGCCTTTAAAGCACATGAAAAGCGGCAAAACGTTGACAATGATGCCCTTGGCCAAAAAGGGCGTATGCGTTTTTTCCTGAATATATTCAGGAAAAAACGCATACGCCCTTTTTGGCCAACCAAGCAACCTGGAAAGGCAAATCAGGGCTACAAAGAAGACTCGCTACCCATCGGTCAAAAGGGCCATGCTGAAAAACGTGTCAAAACCAGAAATGCAGGACAGGCCATGGAGAAATGGGAGCCTTGCTACACTGATGGGCGGGATGTAAATTGCCAACAGCCACTCTGGAGAAGTGTACGGTGAGTCCTGAAACATCTAAAAAACACAGTTTAGACAGCATAGGGCACTTCCACTCATGGGGGTATAAATTGGGAAAATGAAAAATCAGCAAGACACAAGCACCCCAAAGTTTAGGGCTGCTCTGTTGACAAGGACCTCCACTTCCTTCCACCTTAAATATCCCAGGAAAGAGAAAAATGGATAAAGAAGTTGTGGTCCTTATGTACAATGGAATATCACTCAGCCATGAAATCAATGTCATAAGGCTAGTAGCAGCATGATGAGTGGATTTAGGTACGACGATTCTAAGTGAAATAAGTCACACAGAAAAGGACACTTCTCATAAGGTATCACTTATAGAGGGAATGTAAAAACCGTTACACTTGAACTGAATTACAAAACAGAACAGAGTCACACATGCAGAAAACACACTATGGCTGCTTAACGGGAAAGGTGAGGTGGGGTGATACATAAAACAAGGGTTTCAAATTAGCTCAGATACCGTTCCATAAACCCAATATGTAATAGACAAGACCTACTCCTTGCTCAGAGAACTGGACTCAACACGCCCTATTCACCGCACGAGAATATATCTGACTAGGAATAATCTTAAAACCTATGTATTGATATCTCTCTGTTAGTGTGTCAAGTGGGTGTAAAGCGGCATAAACACAGCAGTGAAAAGCAGCTAAACCCCATTATAAAAATAAATTATTTTGAAAAACCCATGAAACAAAGACAGTGAAAGAGAGAGAAATTCTTACACAATGCATTCAAGGGCTGTGATGCAACCTAGATGGACCATATGTAGACCCACAGCTGGATGAGACATAAGGGTGGACACTCTTGGGGCTGAGAGGTTTGGTGAGGTTGGGTGAGCAAACGCAGACCCTTTAAAGTAATACTGCGTAGTACCCGTCCCATGGGATCCAAATCTCCAGGTTCAAGGGCATCTTCCTACATCGAAAACATGCATGAGAAACCCAGAAGATGGTACACCGTGTGATGGGGAAAGGTTTCTAAAACGCACCTCATTTCTCATCTCCTTGTGCCCGGGTTCGCCATTCCAGCCGCTTTACTAGCAATCTCCCTACTTGGAGCATCAGCACCTTTAACCTCCTGTTCCGTACAGGTTGCAATTTGTCCTGAGGATGAACGGGAAGACGGGGAACCAATGAGAGTCTAGCTCTTGGTTTTGGGACAGGCACAGGTCACTCTATTTTCCCATCAGGAATAAGAATTAACCACAGGCTCAGCCTGCCCCCCGGAACAAGAACAGGGCGGGAATCCATCATGCGCTTTTGCGGCCAGCTCCCAAAAAAGCGAGTTGTAAAATGGAGGTTCAGGGCACTGCAATTCACAAACCTGCAGAGTTATAAATGATAACTCTCGTCCACAAATATATTGAGGGAAGGCAAAGAAGAGGATTTGAAATCAAGGCAGAATTGCAGGAAACAGATTTCAGGAGGTAGATTCGAATCGCCTTTAAAGCACATGAAAAGCGGCAAAACGTTGACAATGATGCCCTTGGCCAAAAAGGGCATATGCGTTTTTTCCTGAATATATTCAGGAAAAAACGCATACGCACTTTTTGGCCAACCAAGCAATCTGGAAAGGCAAATCAGGGCTACAAAGAAGACTCGCTACCCATCGGTCAAAAGGGCCATGCTGAAAAACTTGTCAAAACCAGAAATGCAGGACAGGCCATGGAGAAATGGGAGCCTTGCTACACTGATGGGCGGGATGTAAATTACCAACAGCCACTCTGGAGGAGTGTACGGTGAGTCCTGAAACATCTAAAAAACACAGCTTAGAGAGCATAGGGCACTTCCACTCATGGGGGTATAAATTGGGAAAATGAAAAATCAGCAAGACACAAGCACCCCAAAGTTTAGGGCTGCTCTGTTGACAAGGACCTCCACTTCATTCCACCTTAAATATCCCAGGAAAGAGAAAAATGGATAAAGAAGTTGTGGTCCTTATGTACAATGGAATATCACTCAGCCACGAAATCAATGTCATAAGGCTAGTAGCAGCATGATGAGTGGATTTAGGTACGACGATTCTAAGTGAAATAAGTCACAGAGAAAAGGACACTTCTCATAAGGTATCACTTACAGAGGGAATGTAAAAACCGTTACACTTGAACTGAATTACAAAACAGAACAGAGTCACACATGCAGAAAACACACTATGGCTGCTTAACGGGAAAGGTGAGGTGGGGTGATACATAAAACAAGGGTTTCAAATTAGCTCAGATACCGTTCCATAAACCCAATATGTAATAGACAAGACCTACTCCTTGCTCAGAGAACTGGACTCAACACGCCCTATTCACCACACTAGAATATATCTGACTAGGAATAATCTTAAAACCTATGTATTGATATCTCTCTGTTAGTGTGTCAAGTGGGTGTAAAGCGGCATAAACACAGCAGTGAAAAGCAGCTAAACCCCATTATAAAAATAAATTACTTTGAAAAACCCATGAAACAAACACAGTGAAAGAGAGAGAAATTCTTACACAATGCGTTCAAGGGCTGTGATGCAACCTGGATTGACCATATCTAGACCCACAGCTGGATGAGACATAAGGGTGGACACTCTTGGGGCTGAGAGGTTTGGTGAGGTTGGGTGAGCAAACGCAGACCCTTTAAAGTAATACTGCGTAGTACCCGTCCCATGGGATCCAAATCTCCAGGTTCAAGGGCATCTTCCTGCATCGAAAACATGCATGAGAAACCCAGAAGATGGTACAGCGTGTGATGGGGAAAGGTTTCTAAAACGCACCTCATTTCTCATCTCCTTGTGCCCGGGTTCGCCATTCCAGCCGCTTTACTAGCAATCTCCCTACTTGGAGCATCAGCACCTTTAACCTCCTGTTCCGTACAGGTTGCAATTTGTCCTGAGGATAAACGGGAAGACGGGGAACCAATGAGAGACTAGCTCTTGGTGTGGACACAGGCACAGGTCACTCTATTTTCCCATCAGGAAGAAGAATTAACCACAGGCTCAGCCTGCCCCCCGGAACAAGAACAGGGCGGGAATCCATCATGCGCTTTTGCGGCCAGCTCCCAAAAAAGCGAGTTGTAAAATGGAGGTTCAGGGCACTGCAATTCACAAACCTGCAGAGTTATAAATGATAACTCTCGTCCACAAATATATTGAGGGAAGGCAAAGAAGAGGATTTGAAATCAAGGCAGAATTGCAGGAAACAGATTTCAGGAGGTAGATTCGAATCGCCTTTAAAGCACATGAAAAGCGGCAAAACGTTGACAATGATGCCCTTGGCCAAAAAGGGCGTATGCGTTTTTTCCTGAATATATTCAGGAAAAAACGCATACGCCCTTTTTGGCCAACCAAGCAACCTGGAAAGGCAAATCAGGGCTACAAAGAAGACTCGCTACCCATCGGTCAAAAGGGCCATGGTGAAAAAAGTGTCAAAACCAGAAATGCGGGACAGGCCATGGAGAAATGGGAGCCTTGCTACACTGATGGGCGGGATGTAAATTGCCAACAGACACTCTGGAGAAGTCTACGGTGAGTCCTGAAACATCTAAAAAACACAGCTTAGAGAGCATAGGGCACTTCCACTCATGGGGGTATAAATTGGGAAAATGAAAAATCAGCAAGACACAAGCACCCCAAAGTTTAGGGCTGCTCTGTTGACAAGGACCTCCACTTCATTCCACCTTAAATATCCCAGGAAAGAGAAAAATGGATAAAGAAGTTGTGGTCCTTATGTACAATGGAAAATCACTCAGCCATGAAATCAATGTCATAAGGCTAGTAGCAGCATGATGAGTGGATTTAGGTACGACGATTCTAAGTGAAATAAGTCACACAGAAAAGGACACTTCTCATAAGGTATCACTTATAGAGGGAATGTAAAAACCGTTACACTTGAACTGAATTACAAAACAGAACAGAGTCTCACATGCAGAAAACACACTATGGCTGCTTAACGGGAAAGGTGAGGTGGGGTGATACGTAAAAAAAGGGTTTCAAATTAGCTCAGATACCGTTCCATAAACCCAATATGTAATAGACAAGACCTACTCCTTTCTCAGAGAACTGGACTCAACACACCCTATTCACCGCACAAGAATATATCTGACTAGTAATAATCTTAAAACCTATGTATTGATATCTCTCTGTTAGTGTGTCAAGTGGGTGTAAAGCGGCATAAACACAGCAGTGAAAAGCAGCTAAACCCCATTATAAAAATAAATTACTCTGAAAAAACCACGAAACAAACACAGTGAAAGGGAGAGAAATTCTTACACAATGCGTTCAGGGGCTGTGATGCAACCTGGATTGACCATATCTAGACCCACAGCTGGATGAGACATAACGGTGGACACTCTTGGGGCTGAGAGGTTTGGTGAGGTTGGGTGAGCAAACGCAGACCCTTTAAATTAATACTGCGTGGTACCCGTCCAATGGGTCCCAAATCTCCAGGTTCAAGGGCATCTTCCTGCATCGAAAACATGCATGAGAAACCCAGAAGATGGTACACCGTGTGATGGGGAATGGTTTCTAAAACGCACCTCATTTCTCATCTCCTTGTGCCCGGGTTCCCCATTCCAGGCACTTTACTAGCAATCTCCCTACTTGGAGCATCAGCACCTTTAACCTCCTGTTCCGTACAGGTTGCAATTTGTCCTGAGGATGAACGGGAAGACGGGGAACCAATGAGAGACTAGCTTTTGGTGTGGACACAGGCACAGGTTACTCTATTTTCCCATCAGGAAGAAGAATTAACCACAGGCTCAGCCTGCCCCCCGGAACAAGAACAGGGCGTGAATCCATCCTGCGCTTTTGCGGCCAGCTCCCAAAAAAGCGAGTTGTAAAATGGAGGTTCAGGGCACTGCAATTCACAAACCTACAGAGTTATAAATGATAACTCTCGTCCACAAATATATTGAGGGAAGGCAAAGCAGAGGATTTGAAATCAAGGCAGAATTGCAGGAAACAGATTTCAGGAGGTAGATTCGAATCGCCTTTAAAGCACATGAAAAGCGGCAAAACGTTGACAATGATGCCCTTGGCCAAAAAGGGCGTATGCGTTTTTTCCTGAATATATTCAGGAAAAAACGCATACGCCCTTTTTGGCCAACCAAGCAACCTGGAAAGGCAAATCAGGGCTACAAAGAAGACTCGCTACCCATCGGTCAAAAGGGCCATGCTGAAAAACGTGTCAAAACCAGAAATGCAGGACAGGCCATGGAGAAATGGGAGCCTTGCTACACTGATGGGCGGGATGTAAATTGCCAACAGCCACTCTGGAGAAGTGTACGGTGAGTCCTGAAACATCTAAAAAACACAGTTTAGACAGCATAGGGCACTTCCACTCATGGGGGTATAAATTGGGAAAATGAAAAATCAGCAAGACACAAGCACCCCAAAGTTTAGGGCTGCTCTGTTGACAAGGACCTCCACTTCCTTCCACCTTAAATATCCCAGGAAAGAGAAAAATGGATAAAGAAGTTGTGGTCCTTATGTACAATGGAATATCACTCAGCCATGAAATCAATGTCATAAGGCTAGTAGCAGCATGATGAGTGGATTTAGGTACGACGATTCTAAGTGAAATAAGTCACACAGAAAAGGACACTTCTCATAAGGTATCACTTATAGAGGGAATGTAAAAACCGTTACACTTGAACTGAATTACAAAACAGAACAGAGTCACACATGCAGAAAACACACTATGGCTGCTTAACGGGAAAGGTGAGGTGGGGTGATACATAAAACAAGGGTTTCAAATTAGCTCAGATACCGTTCCATAAACCCAATATGTAATAGACAAGACCTACTCCTTGCTCAGAGAACTGGACTCAACACGCCCTATTCACCGCACGAGAATATATCTGACTAGGAATAATCTTAAAACCTATGTATTGATATCTCTCTGTTAGTGTGTCAAGTGGGTGTAAAGCGGCATAAACACAGCAGTGAAAAGCAGCTAAACCCCATTATAAAAATAAATTATTTTGAAAAACCCATGAAACAAAGACAGTGAAAGAGAGAGAAATTCTTACACAATGCATTCAAGGGCTGTGATGCAACCTAGATGGACCATATGTAGACCCACAGCTGGATGAGACATAAGGGTGGACACTCTTGGGGCTGAGAGGTTTGGTGAGGTTGGGTGAGCAAACGCAGACCCTTTAAAGTAATACTGCGTAGTACCCGTCCCATGGGATCCAAATCTCCAGGTTCAAGGGCATCTTCCTACATCGAAAACATGCATGAGAAACCCAGAAGATGGTACACCGTGTGATGGGGAAAGGTTTCTAAAACGCACCTCATTTCTCATCTCCTTGTGCCCGGGTTCGCCATTCCAGCCGCTTTACTAGCAATCTCCCTACTTGGAGCATCAGCACCTTTAACCTCCTGTTCCGTACAGGTTGCAATTTGTCCTGAGGATGAACGGGAAGACGGGGAACCAATGAGAGTCTAGCTCTTGGTTTTGGGACAGGCACAGGTCACTCTATTTTCCCATCAGGAATAAGAATTAACCACAGGCTCAGCCTGCCCCCCGGAACAAGAACAGGGCGGGAATCCATCATGCGCTTTTGCGGCCAGCTCCCAAAAAAGCGAGTTGTAAAATGGAGGTTCAGGGCACTGCAATTCACAAACCTGCAGAGTTATAAATGATAACTCTCGTCCACAAATATATTGAGGGAAGGCAAAGAAGAGGATTTGAAATCAAGGCAGAATTGCAGGAAACAGATTTCAGGAGGTAGATTCGAATCGCCTTTAAAGCACATGAAAAGCGGCAAAACGTTGACAATGATGCCCTTGGCCAAAAAGGGCATATGCGTTTTTTCCTGAATATATTCAGGAAAAAACGCATACGCACTTTTTGGCCAACCAAGCAATCTGGAAAGGCAAATCAGGGCTACAAAGAAGACTCGCTACCCATCGGTCAAAAGGGCCATGCTGAAAAACTTGTCAAAACCAGAAATGCAGGACAGGCCATGGAGAAATGGGAGCCTTGCTACACTGATGGGCGGGATGTAAATTACCAACAGCCACTCTGGAGGAGTGTACGGTGAGTCCTGAAACATCTAAAAAACACAGCTTAGAGAGCATAGGGCACTTCCACTCATGGGGGTATAAATTGGGAAAATGAAAAATCAGCAAGACACAAGCACCCCAAAGTTTAGGGCTGCTCTGTTGACAAGGACCTCCACTTCATTCCACCTTAAATATCCCAGGAAAGAGAAAAATGGATAAAGAAGTTGTGGTCCTTATGTACAATGGAATATCACTCAGCCACGAAATCAATGTCATAAGGCTAGTAGCAGCATGATGAGTGGATTTAGGTACGACGATTCTAAGTGAAATAAGTCACAGAGAAAAGGACACTTCTCATAAGGTATCACTTACAGAGGGAATGTAAAAACCGTTACACTTGAACTGAATTACAAAACAGAACAGAGTCACACATGCAGAAAACACACTATGGCTGCTTAACGGGAAAGGTGAGGTGGGGTGATACATAAAACAAGGGTTTCAAATTAGCTCAGATACCGTTCCATAAACCCAATATGTAATAGACAAGACCTACTCCTTGCTCAGAGAACTGGACTCAACACGCCCTATTCACCACACTAGAATATATCTGACTAGGAATAATCTTAAAACCTATGTATTGATATCTCTCTGTTAGTGTGTCAAGTGGGTGTAAAGCGGCATAAACACAGCAGTGAAAAGCAGCTAAACCCCATTATAAAAATAAATTACTTTGAAAAACCCATGAAACAAACACAGTGAAAGAGAGAGAAATTCTTACACAATGCGTTCAAGGGCTGTGATGCAACCTGGATTGACCATATCTAGACCCACAGCTGGATGAGACATAAGGGTGGACACTCTTGGGGCTGAGAGGTTTGGTGAGGTTGGGTGAGCAAACGCAGACCCTTTAAAGTAATACTGCGTAGTACCCGTCCCATGGGATCCAAATCTCCAGGTTCAAGGGCATCTTCCTGCATCGAAAACATGCATGAGAAACCCAGAAGATGGTACAGCGTGTGATGGGGAAAGGTTTCTAAAACGCACCTCATTTCTCATCTCCTTGTGCCCGGGTTCGCCATTCCAGCCGCTTTACTAGCAATCTCCCTACTTGGAGCATCAGCACCTTTAACCTCCTGTTCCGTACAGGTTGCAATTTGTCCTGAGGATAAACGGGAAGACGGGGAACCAATGAGAGACTAGCTCTTGGTGTGGACACAGGCACAGGTCACTCTATTTTCCCATCAGGAAGAAGAATTAACCACAGGCTCAGCCTGCCCCCCGGAACAAGAACAGGGCGGGAATCCATCATGCGCTTTTGCGGCCAGCTCCCAAAAAAGCGAGTTGTAAAATGGAGGTTCAGGGCACTGCAATTCACAAACCTGCAGAGTTATAAATGATAACTCTCGTCCACAAATATATTGAGGGAAGGCAAAGAAGAGGATTTGAAATCAAGGCAGAATTGCAGGAAACAGATTTCAGGAGGTAGATTCGAATCGCCTTTAAAGCACATGAAAAGCGGCAAAACGTTGACAATGATGCCCTTGGCCAAAAAGGGCGTATGCGTTTTTTCCTGAATATATTCAGGAAAAAACGCATACGCCCTTTTTGGCCAACCAAGCAACCTGGAAAGGCAAATCAGGGCTACAAAGAAGACTCGCTACCCATCGGTCAAAAGGGCCATGGTGAAAAAAGTGTCAAAACCAGAAATGCGGGACAGGCCATGGAGAAATGGGAGCCTTGCTACACTGATGGGCGGGATGTAAATTGCCAACAGACACTCTGGAGAAGTCTACGGTGAGTCCTGAAACATCTAAAAAACACAGCTTAGAGAGCATAGGGCACTTCCACTCATGGGGGTATAAATTGGGAAAATGAAAAATCAGCAAGACACAAGCACCCCAAAGTTTAGGGCTGCTCTGTTGACAAGGACCTCCACTTCATTCCACCTTAAATATCCCAGGAAAGAGAAAAATGGATAAAGAAGTTGTGGTCCTTATGTACAATGGAAAATCACTCAGCCATGAAATCAATGTCATAAGGCTAGTAGCAGCATGATGAGTGGATTTAGGTACGACGATTCTAAGTGAAATAAGTCACACAGAAAAGGACACTTCTCATAAGGTATCACTTATAGAGGGAATGTAAAAACCGTTACACTTGAACTGAATTACAAAACAGAACAGAGTCTCACATGCAGAAAACACACTATGGCTGCTTAACGGGAAAGGTGAGGTGGGGTGATACATAAAAAAAGGGTTTCAAATTAGCTCAGATACCGTTCCATAAACCCAATATGTAATAGACAAGACCTACTCCTTTCTCAGAGAACTGGACTCAACACACCCTATTCACCGCACAAGAATATATCTGACTAGTAATAATCTTAAAACCTATGTATTGATATCTCTCTGTTAGTGTGTCAAGTGGGTGTAAAGCGGCATAAACACAGCAGTGAAAAGCAGCTAAACCCCATTATAAAAATAAATTACTTTGAAAAAACCACGAAACAAACACAGTGAAAGGGAGAGAAATTCTTACACAATGCGTTCAGGGGCTGTGATGCAACCTGGATTGACCATATCTAGACCCACAGCTGGATGAGACATAAGGGTGGACACTCTTGCGGCTGAGAGGTTTGGTGAGGTTGGGTGAGCAAACGCAGACCCTTTAAAGTAATACTGCGTAGTACCCGACCCATGGGATCCAAATCTCCAGGTTCAAGGGCATCTTCCTACATCGAAAACATGCATGAGAAACCCAGAGGATGGTACAGCGTGTGATGGGGAAAGGTTTCTAAAACGCACCTCATTTCTCATCTCCTTGTGCCCGGGTTCGCCATTCCAGCCGCTTTACTAGCAATCTCCCTACTTGGAGCATCTGCACCTTTAACCTCCTGTTCCATACAGGTTGCAATTTGTCCTGAGGATGAACGGGAAGACGGGGAACCAATGAGAGACTAGCTCTTGGTGTGGACACAGGCACAGGTCACTCTATTTTCCCATCAGGAAGAAGAATTAACCACAGGCTCAGCCTTCCCCCCGGAACAAGAACAGGGCGTGAATCCATCATGCGCTTTTGTGGCCAGCTCCCAAAAAAGCGAGTTGTAAAATGGAGCTTCAGGGCACTGAAAATCACAGACCTGCAGAGTTATAAATGATAACTCTCGTCCACAAATATATTGAGGGAAGGCAAAGAAGAGGTTTTGAAATCAAGGCAGAATTGCAGGAAACAGATTTCAGGAGGTAGATTCGAATCGCCTTTAAAGCACATGAAAAGCGGGAAAACGTAGACAATGATTCCCTTGGCCAAAAAGGGCGTATGCGTTTTTTCCTGAATATATTCAGGAAAAAACGCATACGCCCTTTTTGGCCAACCAAGCAACCTGGAAAGGCAAATCAGGGCTACAAAGAAGACTCGCTACCCATCGGTCAAAAGGGCCATGGTGAAAAAAGTGTCAAAACCAGAAATGCGGGACAGGCCATGGAGAAATGGGAGCCTTGCTACACTGATGGGCGGGATGTAAATTGCCAACAGACACTCTGGAGAAGTCTACGGTGAGTCCTGAAACATCTAAAAAACACAGCTTAGAGAGCATAGGGCACTTCCACTCATGGGGGTATAAATTGGGAAAATGAAAAATCAGCAAGACACAAGCACCCCAAAGTTTAGGTCTGCTCTGTTGAAAAGGACCTCCACTTCATTCCACCTTAAATATCCCAGGAAAGAGAAAAATGGAAAAAGAAGTTGTGGTCCTTATGTACAATGGAAAATCACTCAGCCATGAAATCAATGTCATAAGGCTAGTAGCAGCATGATGAGTGGATTTAGGTACGACGATTCTAAGTGAAATAAGTCACACAGAAAAGGACACTTCTCATAAGGTATCACTTATAGAGGGAATGTAAAAACCGTTACACTTGAACTGAATTACAAAACAGAACAGAGTCTCACATGCAGAAAACACACTATGGCTGCTTAACGGGAAAGATGAGGTGGGGTGATACATAAAACAAGGGTTTCAAATTAGCTCAGATACCTTTCCATAAACCCAATATGTAATAGACAAGACCTACTCCTTGCTCAGAGAACTGGACTCAACACGCCCTATTCACCGCACAAGAATATATCTGACTAGTAATAATCTTAAAACCTATGTATTGATATCTCTCTGTTAGTGTGTCAAGTGGGTGTAAAGCGGCATAAACACAGCAGTGAAAAGCAGGTAAACCCCATTATAAAAATAAATTACTTTGAAAAACCCATGAAACAAAGACAGTGAAAGAGAGAGAAATTCTTACAAAATGCGTTCAGGTGCTGTGATGCAACCTGGATTGACCATATCTAGACCCACAGCTGGATGAAACATAAGGGTGGACACTCTTGGGGCTGAGAGGTTTGGTGAGGTGGGGTGAGCAAACGCAGACCCTTTAAAGTAATACTGCATGGTACCCGTCCCATGGGTCCCAAATCTCCAGGTTCAAGGGCATCTTCCTACATCGAAAACATGCATGAGAAAACAAAAAGATGGTACACCGTGTGATGGGGAAAGGTTTCTAAAACGCACCTCATTTCTCATCTCCTTGTGCCCGGGTTCGCCATTCCAGCCGCTCTACTAGCAATCTCCCTACTTGGAGCATCAGCACCTTTAACCTCCTGTTCCGTACAGGTTGCTATTTGTCCTGAGGATGAACGGGAAGACGTGGAACCAATGAGAGACTAGCTCTTGGTGTTGGGACAGGCACAGGTCACTCTATTTTCCCATCAGGAAGAAGAATTAACCACAGGCTCAGCCTGCCCCCTGGAACCAGAACAGGGCCTGAAGCCATCCTGCGCTTTTGCGGCCAGCTCCCAAAAAAGCGAGTTGTAAAATGGAGCTTCAGGGCACTGCAATTCACAAACCTGCAGAGTTATAAATGATAACTCTCGTCCACAAATATATTGAGGGAAGGCAAAGAAGAGGATTTGAAATCAAGGCAGAATTGCAGGGAACAGATTTCAGGAGGTAGATTCGAATCGCCTTTAAAGCACATGAAAAGCGGTAAAACGTTGACAATGATGCCCTTGGCCAAAAAGGGCGTATGCGTTTTTTCCTGAATATATTCAGGAAAAAACGCATACGCCCTTTTTGGCCAACCAAGCAACCTGGAAAGACAAATCAGCGCTACAAAAAGTCTCGCTTCCCATCGGTCAAAAGGCCCATGCTGAAAAAAGTGTCAAAACCAGAAATGCAAGACAGGCCATGGAGAAATGGGAGCCTTGCTACACTGATGGGCGGGATGTAAATTGCCAACAGCCACTCTGGAGAAGTGAACGGTGAGTCCTGAAACATCTAAAAAACACAGCTTAGAGAGCACAGGGCACTTCCACTCATGGGGGTATAAATTGGGAAAATGAAAAATCAGCAAGACACAAGCACCCCAAAGTTTAGGGCTGCTCTGTTGACAAGGACCTCCACTTCGTTCCACCTTCAATATCCCAGGAAAGAGAAAAATGGATAAAGAAGTTGTGGTCCTTATGTACAATGGAATATCACTCAGCCATGAAATCAATGTCATAAGGCTAGTAGCAGCATGATGAGTGGATTTAGGTACGACGATTCTAAGTGAAATAAGTCACACAGAAAAGGACACTTCTCATAAGGTATCACTGATAGAGGGAATGTAAAAACCGTTACACTTGAACTGAATTACAAAACAGAAGAGAGGCACACATGCAGAAAACAAACTATGGCTGCTTAACGGGAAAGGTGAGGTGGGGTGATACATAAAACAAGGGTTTCAAATTAGCTCAGATACCGTTCCATAAACCCAATATGTAATAGACAAGACCTACTCCTTGCTCAGAGAACTGGACTCAACACGCCCTATTCACCGCACAAGAATATATCTGACTAGTAATAATCTTAAAACCTATGTACTGATATCTCTCTGTTAGTGTGTCAAGTGGCTGTAAAGCGGCATAAACACAGCAGTGAAAAGCAGCTAAACCCCATTATAAAAATAAATTACTTTGAAAAACCCATGAAACAAAGACAGTGAAAGAGAGCGAAATTCTTACACAATGCGTTCAGGGGCTGTGATGCAACCTGGATTGACCATATCTAGACCCACAGCTGGATGAGACATAAGGGTGGACACTCTTGGGGCTGAGAGGTTTGGTGAGGTTGGGTGAGCAAACGCAGACCCTTTAAAGTAATACTGCGTGGTACCCATCGCATGGGTCCGAAATCTCCAGGTTCAAGGGCATCTTCCTACATCGAAAACATGCATGAGAAAACAAAAAGATGGTACACCGTGTGATGGGGAAAGGTTTCTAAAACGCACCTCATTTCTCATCTCCTTGTGCCCGGGTTCGCCATTCCAGCCGCTCTACTAGCAATCTCCCTACTTGGAGCATCAGCACCTTTAACCTCCTGTTCCGTACAGGTTGCTATTTGTCCTGAGGATGAACGGGAAGACGTGGAACCAATGAGAGACTAGCTCTTGGTGTTGGGACAGGCACAGGTCACTCTATTTTCCCATCAGGAAGAAGAATTAACCACAGGCTCAGCCTGCCCCCTGGAACCAGAACAGGGCCTGAAGCCATCCTGCGCTTTTGCGGCCAGCTCCCAAAAAAGCGAGTTGTAAAATGGAGCTTCAGGGCACTGCAATTCACAAACCTGCAGAGTTATAAATGATAACTCTCGTCCACAAATATATTGAGGGAAGGCAAAGAAGAGGATTTGAAATCAAGGCAGAATTGCAGGGAACAGATTTCAGGAGGTAGATTCGAATCGCCTTTAAAGCACATGAAAAGCGGTAAAACGTTGACAATGATGCCCTTGGCCAAAAAGGGCGTATGCGTTTTTTCCTGAATATATTCAGGAAAAAACGCATACGCCCTTTTTGGCCAACCAAGCAACCTGGAAAGACAAATCAGCGCTACAAAAAGTCTCGCTTCCCATCGGTCAAAAGGCCCATGCTGAAAAAAGTGTCAAAACCAGAAATGCAAGACAGGCCATGGAGAAATGGGAGCCTTGCTACACTGATGGGCGGGATGTAAATTGCCAACAGCCACTCTGGAGAAGTGAACGGTGAGTCCTGAAACATCTAAAAAACACAGCTTAGAGAGCATAGGGCACTTCCACTCATGGGGGTATAAATTGGGAAAATGAAAAATCAGCAAGACACAAGCACCCCAAAGTTTAGGGCTGCTCTGTTGACAAGGACCTCCACTTCGTTCCACCTTCAATATCCCAGGAAAGAGAAAAATGGATAAAGAAGTTGTGGTCCTTATGTACAATGGAATATCACTCAGCCATGAAATCAATGTCATAAGGCTAGTAGCAGCATGATGAGTGGATTTAGGTACGACGATTCTAAGTGAAATAAGTCACACAGAAAAGGACACTTCTCATAAGGTATCACTGATAGAGGGAATGTAAAAACCGTTACACTTGAACTGAATTACAAAACAGAAGAGAGGCACACATGCAGAAAACAAACTATGGCTGCTTAACGGGAAAGGTGAGGTGGGGTGATACATAAAACAAGGGGTTCACATTAGCTCAGATACCGTTCCATAAACCCAATATGTAATAGACAAGACCTACTCCTTGCTCAGAGAACTGGACTCAACACGCCCTATTCACCGCACAAGAATATATCTGACTAGTAATAATCTTAAAACCTATGTACTGATATCTCTCTGTTAGTGTGTCAAGTGGGTGTAAAGCGGCATAAACACAGCAGTGAAAAGCAGCTAAACCCCATTATAAAAATAAATTACTTTGAAAAACCCATGAAACAAAGACAGTGAAAGAGAGCGAAATTCTTACACAATGCGTTCAGGGGCTGTGATGCAACCTGGATTGACCATATCTAGACCCACAGCTGGATGAGACATAAGGGTGGACACTCTTGGGGCTGAGAGGTTTGGTGAGGTTGGGTGAGCAAACGCAGACCCTTTAAAGTAATACTGCGTTGTACCCGTCCCATGGGTCCCAAATCTCCAGGTTCAAGGGCATCTTCCTGCATCGAAAACATGCATGAGAAACCCAGAAGATGGTACACCATGTGATGGGGAAAGGTTTCTAAAACGAACCTCATTTCTCATCCCCTTGTGCCCGGGTTCCCCATTCCAGCCACTTTACTAGCAATCTCCCTACTTGGAGCATCAGCACCTTTAACCTCCTGTTCCGTACAGGTTGCAATTTGTCCTGAGGATGAACGGGAAGATGGGGAACCAATGAGAGACTAGCTCTTGGTGTGGACACAGGCACAGGTCACTCTATTTTCCCATCATGAAGAAGAATTAACCACAGGCTCAGCCTGCCCCCCGGAACAAGAACAGGGCGTGAATCCATCATGCGCTTTTGCGGCCAGATCCCAAAAAAGCGAGTTGTAAAATGGAGGTTCAGGGCACTGCAATTCACAAACCTGCAGAGTTATAAATGATAACTCTCGTCCACAAATATATTGAGGGAAGGCAAAGAAGAGGATTTGAAATCAAGGCAGAATTGCAGGAAACAGATTTCAGGAGGTAGATTCGAATCGCCTTTAAAGCACATGAAAAGCGGCAAAACGTTGACAATGATGCCCTTGGCCAAAAAGGGCATATGCGTTTTTTCCTGAATATATTCAGGAAAAAACGCATACGCACTTTTTGGCCAACCAAGCAATCTAGAAAGGCAAATCAGCGCTACAAAGAAGACTCGCTACCCATCGGTCAAAAGGGCCATGCTGAAAAACGTGTCAAAACCAGAAATGCAGGACAGGCCATGGAGAAATGGGAGCCTTGCTACACTGATGGGCGGGATGTAAATTGCCAACAGCCACTCTGGAGGAGTGTACGGTGAGTCCTGAAACATCTAAAAAACACAGCTTAGAGAGTATAGGGCACTTCCACTCATGGGGGTATAAATTGGGAAAATGAAAAATCAGCAAGACACAAGCACCCCAAAGTTTAGGGCTGCTCTGTTGACAAGGACCTCCACTTCATTCCACCTTAAATATCCCAGGAAAGAGAAAAATGGATAAAGAAGTTGTGGTCCTTATGTACAATGGAATATCACTCAGCCATGAAATCAATGTCCTAAGGCTAGTAGCAGCATGATGAGTGGATTTAGGTACGACGATTCTAAGTGAAATAAGTCACACAGAAAAGGACACTTCTCATAAGGTATCACTTATAGAGGGAATGTAAAAACCGTTACACTTGAACTGAATTACAAAACAGAACAGAGTCACACATGCAGTAAACACACTATGGCTGCTTAACGGGAAAGGTGAGGTGGGGTGATACATAAAACAAGGGTTTCAAATTAGCTCAGATACCGTTCCATAAACCCAATATGTAATAGACAAGACCTACTCCTTGCTCAGAGAACTGGACTCAACACGCCCTATTCAACGCACAAGAATATATCTGACTAGTAATAATCTTAAAACCTATGTATTGATAACTCTCTATTAGTGTGTCAAGTGGGTGTAAAGCGGCATAAACACAGCAGTGAAAAGCAGCTAAACCCCATTATAAAAATAAATTACTTTTACAAACCCATGAAACAAAGACAGTGAAAGAGAGAGAAATTCTTACACAATGCGTTCAGGGGCTGTGATGCAACCTGGATTGACCATATCTAGACCCACAGCTGGATGAGACATAACGGTGGACACTCTTGGGGCTGAGAGGTTTGGTGAGGTTGGGTGAGCAAACGCAGACCCTTTAAATTAATACTGCGTGGTACCCGTCCAATGAGTCCCAAATCTCCAGGTTCAAGGGCATCTTCCTGCATCGAAAACATGCATGAGAAACCCAGAAGATGGTACACCGTGTGATGGGGAAAGGTTTCGGAAACGCACCTCATTTCTCATCTCCTTGTGCCCGGGTTCCCCATTCCAGGCACTTTACTAGCAATCTCCCTACTTGGAGCATCAGCACCTTTAACCTCCTGTTCCGTACAGGTTGCAATTTGTCCTGAGGATGAACGGGAAGACGGGGAACCAATGAGAGACTAGCTTTTGGTGTGGACACAGGCACAGGTTACTCTATTTTCCCATCAGGAAGAAGAATTAACCACAGGCTCAGCCTGCCCCCCGGAACAAGAACAGGGCGTGAATCCATCCTGCGCTTTTGCGGCCAGCTCCCAAAAAAGCGAGTTGTAAAATGGAGCTTCAGGGCACTGCAATTCACAAACCTACAGAGTTATAAATGATAACTCTCGTCCACAAATATATTGAGGGAAGGCAAAGCAGAGGATTTGAAATCAAGGCAGAATTGCAGGAAACAGATTTCAGGAGGTAGATTCGAATCGCCTTTAAAGCACATGAAAAGCGGCAAAACGTTGACAATGATGCCCTTGGCCAAAAAGGGCGTATGCGTTTTTTCCTGAATATATTCAGGAAAAAACGCATACGCCCTTTTTGGCCAACCAAGCAACCTGGAAAGGCAAATCAGGGCTACAAAGAAGACTCGCTACCCATCGGTCAAAAGGGCCATGCTGAAAAACTTGTCAAAACCAGAAATGCAGGACAGGCCATGGAGAAATGGGAGCCTTGCTACACTGATGGGCGGGATGTAAATTGCCAACAGCCACTCTGGAGAAGTGTACGGTGAGTCCTGAAACATCTAAAAAACACAGTTTAGACAGCATAGGGCACTTCCACTCATGGGGGTATAAATTGGGAAAATGAAAAATCAGCAAGACACAAGCACCCCAAAGTTTAGGGCTGCTCTGTTGACAAGGACCTCCACTTCCTTCCACCTTAAATATCCCAGGAAAGAGAAAAATGGATAAAGAAGTTGTGGTCCTTATGTACAATGGAATATCACTCAGCCATGAAATCAATGTCATAAGGCTAGTAGCAGCATGATGAGTGGATTTAGGTACGACGATTCTAAGTGAAATAAGTCACACAGAAAAGGACACTTCTCATAAGGTATCACTTATAGAGGGAATGTAAAAACCGTTACACTTGAACTGAATTACAAAACAGAACAGAGTCACACATGCAGAAAACACACTATGGCTGCTTAACGGGAAAGGTGAGGTGGGGTGATACATAAAACAAGGGTTTCAAATTAGCTCAGATACCGTTCCATAAACCCAATATGTAATAGACAAGACCTACTCCTTGCTCAGAGAACTGGACTCAACACGCCCTATTCACCGCACGAGAATATATCTGACTAGGAATAATCTTAAAACCTATGTATTGATATCTCTCTGTTAGTGTGTCAAGTGGGTGTAAAGCGGCATAAACACAGCAGTGAAAAGCAGCTAAACCCCATTATAAAAATAAATTATTTTGAAAAACCCATGAAACAAAGACAGTGAAAGAGAGAGAAATTCTTACACAATGCATTCAAGGGCTGTGATGCAACCTAGATGGACCATATCTAGACCCACAGCTGGATGAGACATAAGGGTGGACACTCTTGGGGCTGAGAGGTTTGGTGAGGTTGGGTGAGCAAACGCAGACCCTTTAAAGTAATACTGCGTAGTACCCGTCCCATGGGATCCAAATCTCCAGGTTCAAGGGCATCTTCCTACATCGAAAACATGCATGAGAAACCCAGAAGATGGTACACCGTGTGATGGGGAAAGGTTTCTAAAACGCACCTCATTTCTCATCTCCTTGTGCCCGGGTTCACCATTCCAGCCGCTTTACTAGCAATCTCCCTACTTGGAGCATCAGCACCTTTAACCTCCTGTTCCGTACAGGTTGCAATTTGTCCTGAGGATGAACGGGAAGACGGGGAACCAATGAGAGTCTAGCTCTTGGTTTTGGGACAGGCACAGGTCACTCTATTTTCCCATCAGGAATAAGAATTAACCACAGGCTCAGCCTGCCCCCCGGAACAAGAACAGGGCGGGAATCCATCATGCGCTTTTGCGGCCAGCTCCCAAAAAAGCGAGTTGTAAAATGGAGGTTCAGGGCACTGCAATTCACAAACCTGCAGAGTTATAAATGATAACTCTCGTCCACAAATATATTGAGGGAAGGCAAAGAAGAGGATTTGAAATCAAGGCAGAATTGCAGGAAACAGATTTCAGGAGGTAGATTCGAATCGCCTTTAAAGCACATGAAAAGCGGCAAAACGTTGACAATGATGCCCTTGGCCAAAAAGGGCATATGCGTTTTTTCCTGAATATATTCAGGAAAAAACGCATACGCACTTTTTGGCCAACCAAGCAATCTGGAAAGGCAAATCAGGGCTACAAAGAAGACTCGCTACCCATCGGTCAAAAGGGCCATGCTGAAAAACTTGTCAAAACCAGAAATGCAGGACAGGCCATGGAGAAATGGGAGCCTTGCTACACTGATGGGCGGGATGTAAATTACCAACAGCCACTCTGGAGGAGTGTACGGTGAGTCCTGAAACATCTAAAAAACACAGCTTAGAGAGCATAGGGCACTTCCACTCATGGGGGTATAAATTGGGAAAATGAAAAATCAGCAAGACACAAGCACCCCAAAGTTTAGGGCTGCTCTGTTGACAAGGACCTCCACTTCATTCCACCTTAAATATCCCAGGAAAGAGAAAAATGGATAAAGAAGTTGTGGTCCTTATGTACAATGGAATATCACTCAGCCACGAAATCAATGTCATAAGGCTAGTAGCAGCATGATGAGTGGATTTAGGTACGACGATTCTAAGTGAAATAAGTCACAGAGAAAAGGACACTTCTCATAAGGTATCACTTACAGAGGGAATGTAAAAACCGTTACACTTGAACTGAATTACAAAACAGAACAGAGTCACACATGCAGAAAACACACTATGGCTGCTTAACGGGAAAGGTGAGGTGGGGTGATACATAAAACAAGGGTTTCAAATTAGCTCAGATACCGTTCCATAAACCCAATATGTAATAGACAAGACCTACTCCTTGCTCAGAGAACTGGACTCAACACGCCCTATTCACCACACTAGAATATATCTGACTAGGAATAATCTTAAAACCTATGTATTGATATCTCTCTGTTAGTGTGTCAAGTGGGTGTAAAGCGGCATAAACACAGCAGTGAAAAGCAGCTAAACCCCATTATAAAAATAAATTACTTTGAAAAACCCATGAAACAAAGACAGTGAAAGAGAGCGAAATTCTTACACAATGCGTTCAGGGGCTGTGATGCAACCTGGATTGACCATATCTAGACCCACAGCTGGATGAGACATAAGGGTGGACACTCTTGGGGCTGAGAGGTTTGGTGAGGTTGGGTGAGCAAACGCAGACCCTTTAAAGTAATACTGCGTGGTACCCATCGCATGGGTCCCAAATCTCCAGGTTCAAGGGCATCTTCCTACATCGAAAACATGCATGAGAAAACAAAAAGATGGTACACCGTGTGATGGGGAAAGGTTTCTAAAACGCACCTCATTTCTCATCTCCTTGTGCCCGGGTTCGCCATTCCAGCCGCTCTACTAGCAATCTCCCTACTTGGAGCATCAGCACCTTTAACCTCCTGTTCCGTACAGGTTGCTATTTGTCCTGAGGATGAACGGGAAGACGTGGAACCAATGAGAGACTAGCTCTTGGTGTTGGGACAGGCACAGGTCACTCTATTTTCCCATCAGGAAGAAGAATTAACCACAGGCTCAGCCTGCCCCCTGGAACCAGAACAGGGCCTGAAGCCATCCTGCGCTTTTGCGGCCAGCTCCCAAAAAAGCGAGTTGTAAAATGGAGCTTCAGGGCACTGCAATTCACAAACCTGCAGAGTTATAAATGATAACTCTCGTCCACAAATATATTGAGGGAAGGCAAAGAAGAGGATTTGAAATCAAGGCAGAATTGCAGGGAACAGATTTCAGGAGGTAGATTCGAATCGCCTTTAAAGCACATGAAAAGCGGTAAAACGTTGACAATGATGCCCTTGGCCAAAAAGGGCGTATGCGTTTTTTCCTGAATATATTCAGGAAAAAACGCATACGCCCTTTTTGGCCAACCAAGCAACCTGGAAAGACAAATCAGCGCTACAAAAAGTCTCGCTTCCCATCGGTCAAAAGGCCCATGCTGAAAAAAGTGTCAAAACCAGAAATGCAAGACAGGCCATGGAGAAATGGGAGCCTTGCTACACTGATGGGCGGGATGTAAATTGCCAACAGCCACTCTGGAGAAGTGAACGGTGAGTCCTGAAACATCTAAAAAACACAGCTTAGAGAGCATAGGGCACTTCCACTCATGGGGGTATAAATTGGGAAAATGAAAAATCAGCAAGACACAAGCACCCCAAAGTTTAGGGCTGCTCTGTTGACAAGGACCTCCACTTCGTTCCACCTTCAATATCCCAGGAAAGAGAAAAATGGATAAAGAAGTTGTGGTCCTTATGTACAATGGAATATCACTCAGCCATGAAATCAATGTCATAAGGCTAGTAGCAGCATGATGAGTGGATTTAGGTACGACGATTCTAAGTGAAATAAGTCACACAGAAAAGGACACTTCTCATAAGGTATCACTGATAGAGGGAATGTAAAAACCGTTACACTTGAACTGAATTACAAAACAGAAGAGAGGCACACATGCAGAAAACAAACTATGGCTGCTTAACGGGAAAGGTGAGGTGGGGTGATACATAAAACAAGGGGTTCACATTAGCTCAGATACCGTTCCATAAACCCAATATGTAATAGACAAGACCTACTCCTTGCTCAGAGAACTGGACTCAACACGCCCTATTCACCGCACAAGAATATATCTGACTAGTAATAATCTTAAAACCTATGTACTGATATCTCTCTGTTAGTGTGTCAAGTGGGTGTAAAGCGGCATAAACACAGCAGTGAAAAGCAGCTAAACCCCATTATAAAAATAAATTACTTTGAAAAACCCATGAAACAAAGACAGTGAAAGAGAGCGAAATTCTTACACAATGCGTTCAGGGGCTGTGATGCAACCTGGATTGACCATATCTAGACCCACAGCTGGATGAGACATAAGGGTGGACACTCTTGGGGCTGAGAGGTTTGGTGAGGTTGGGTGAGCAAACGCAGACCCTTTAAAGTAATACTGCGTGGTACCCATCGCATGGGTCCCAAATCTCCAGGTTCAAGGGCATCTTCCTGCATCGAAAACATGCATGAGAAACCCAGAAGATGGTACACCATGTGATGGGGAAAGGTTTCTAAAACGAACCTCATTTCTCATCCCCTTGTGCCCGGGTTCCCCATTCCAGCCACTTTACTAGCAATCTCCCTACTTGGAGCATCAGCACCTTTAACCTCCTGTTCCGTACAGGTTGCAATTTGTCCTGAGGATGAACGGGAAGATGGGGAACCAATGAGAGACTAGCTCTTGGTGTGGACACAGGCACAGGTCACTCTATTTTCCCATCATGAAGAAGAATTAACCACAGGCTCAGCCTGCCCCCCGGAACAAGAACAGGGCGTGAATCCATCATGCGCTTTTGCGGCCAGATCCCAAAAAAGCGAGTTGTAAAATGGAGGTTCAGGGCACTGCAATTCACAAACCTGCAGAGTTATAAATGATAACTCTCGTCCACAAATATATTGAGGGAAGGCAAAGCAGAGGATTTGAAATCAAGGCAGAATTGCAGGAAACAGATTTCAGGAGGTAGATTCGAATCGCCTTTAAAGCACATGAAAAGCGGCAAAACGTTGACAATGATGCCCTTGGCCAAAAAGGGCATATGCGTTTTTTCCTGAATATATTCAGGAAAAAACGCATACGCACTTTTTGGCCAACCAAGCAATCTAGAAAGGCAAATCAGCGCTACAAAGAAGACTCGCTACCCATCGGTCAAAAGGGCCATGCTGAAAAACGTGTCAAAACCAGAAATGCAGGACAGGCCATGGAGAAATGGGAGCCTTGCTACACTGATGGGCGGGATGTAAATTGCCAACAGCCACTCTGGAGGAGTGTACGGTGAGTCCTGAAACATCTAAAAAACACAGCTTAGAGAGTATAGGGCACTTCCACTCATGGGGGTATAAATTGGGAAAATGAAAAATCAGCAAGACACAAGCACCCCAAAGTTTAGGGCTGCTCTGTTGACAAGGACCTCCACTTCATTCCACCTTAAATATCCCAGGAAAGAGAAAAATGGATAAAGAAGTTGTGGTCCTTATGTACAATGGAATATCACTCAGCCATGAAATCAATGTCCTAAGGCTAGTAGCAGCATGATGAGTGGATTTAGGTACGACGATTCTAAGTGAAATAAGTCACACAGAAAAGGACACTTCTCATAAGGTATCACTTATAGAGGGAATGTAAAAACCGTTACACTTGAACTGAATTACAAAACAGAACAGAGTCACACATGCAGTAAACACACTATGGCTGCTTAACGGGAAAGGTGAGGTGGGGTGATACATAAAACAAGGGTTTCAAATTAGCTCAGATACCGTTCCATAAACCCAATATGTAATAGACAAGACCTACTCCTTGCTCAGAGAACTGGACTCAACACGCCCTATTCAACGCACAAGAATATATCTGACTAGTAATAATCTTAAAACCTATGTATTGATAACTCTCTATTAGTGTGTCAAGTGGGTGTAAAGCGGCATAAACACAGCAGTGAAAAGCAGCTAAACCCCATTATAAAAATAAATTACTTTTACAAACCCATGAAACAAAGACAGTGAAAGAGAGAGAAATTCTTACACAATGCGTTCAGGGGCTGTGATGCAACCTGGATTGACCATATCTAGACCCACAGCTGGATGAGACATAACGGTGGACACTCTTGGGGCTGAGAGGTTTGGTGAGGTTGGGTGAGCAAACGCAGACCCTTTAAATTAATACTGCGTGGTACCCGTCCAATGAGTCCCAAATCTCCAGGTTCAAGGGCATCTTCCTGCATCGAAAACATGCATGAGAAACCCAGAAGATGGTACACCGTGTGATGGGGAAAGGTTTCGGAAACGCACCTCATTTCTCATCTCCTTGTGCCCGGGTTCCCCATTCCAGGCACTTTACTAGCAATCTCCCTACTTGGAGCATCAGCACCTTTAACCTCCTGTTCCGTACAGGTTGCAATTTGTCCTGAGGATGAACGGGAAGACGGGGAACCAATGAGAGACTAGCTTTTGGTGTGGACACAGGCACAGGTTACTCTATTTTCCCATCAGGAAGAAGAATTAACCACAGGCTCAGCCTGCCCCCCGGAACAAGAACAGGGCGTGAATCCATCCTGCGCTTTTGCGGCCAGCTCCCAAAAAAGCGAGTTGTAAAATGGAGCTTCAGGGCACTGCAATTCACAAACCTACAGAGTTATAAATGATAACTCTCGTCCACAAATATATTGAGGGAAGGCAAAGCAGAGGATTTGAAATCAAGGCAGAATTGCAGGAAACAGATTTCAGGAGGTAGATTCGAATCGCCTTTAAAGCACATGAAAAGCGGCAAAACGTTGACAATGATGCCCTTGGCCAAAAAGGGCGTATGCGTTTTTTCCTGAATATATTCAGGAAAAAACGCATACGCCCTTTTTGGCCAACCAAGCAACCTGGAAAGGCAAATCAGGGCTACAAAGAAGACTCGCTACCCATCGGTCAAAAGGGCCATGCTGAAAAACTTGTCAAAACCAGAAATGCAGGACAGGCCATGGAGAAATGGGAGCCTTGCTACACTGATGGGCGGGATGTAAATTGCCAACAGCCACTCTGGAGAAGTGTACGGTGAGTCCTGAAACATCTAAAAAACACAGTTTAGACAGCATAGGGCACTTCCACTCATGGGGGTATAAATTGGGAAAATGAAAAATCAGCAAGACACAAGCACCCCAAAGTTTAGGGCTGCTCTGTTGACAAGGACCTCCACTTCCTTCCACCTTAAATATCCCAGGAAAGAGAAAAATGGATAAAGAAGTTGTGGTCCTTATGTACAATGGAATATCACTCAGCCATGAAATCAATGTCATAAGGCTAGTAGCAGCATGATGAGTGGATTTAGGTACGACGATTCTAAGTGAAATAAGTCACACAGAAAAGGACACTTCTCATAAGGTATCACTTATAGAGGGAATGTAAAAACCGTTACACTTGAACTGAATTACAAAACAGAACAGAGTCACACATGCAGAAAACACACTATGGCTGCTTAACGGGAAAGGTGAGGTGGGGTGATACATAAAACAAGGGTTTCAAATTAGCTCAGATACCGTTCCATAAACCCAATATGTAATAGACAAGACCTACTCCTTGCTCAGAGAACTGGACTCAACACGCCCTATTCACCGCACGAGAATATATCTGACTAGGAATAATCTTAAAACCTATGTATTGATATCTCTCTGTTAGTGTGTCAAGTGGGTGTAAAGCGGCATAAACACAGCAGTGAAAAGCAGCTAAACCCCATTATAAAAATAAATTATTTTGAAAAACCCATGAAACAAAGACAGTGAAAGAGAGAGAAATTCTTACACAATGCATTCAAGGGCTGTGATGCAACCTAGATGGACCATATCTAGACCCACAGCTGGATGAGACATAAGGGTGGACACTCTTGGGGCTGAGAGGTTTGGTGAGGTTGGGTGAGCAAACGCAGACCCTTTAAAGTAATACTGCGTAGTACCCGTCCCATGGGATCCAAATCTCCAGGTTCAAGGGCATCTTCCTACATCGAAAACATGCATGAGAAACCCAGAAGATGGTACACCGTGTGATGGGGAAAGGTTTCTAAAACGCACCTCATTTCTCATCTCCTTGTGCCCGGGTTCGCCATTCCAGCCGCTTTACTAGCAATCTCCCTACTTGGAGCATCAGCACCTTTAACCTCCTGTTCCGTACAGGTTGCAATTTGTCCTGAGGATGAACGGGAAGACGGGGAACCAATGAGAGTCTAGCTCTTGGTTTTGGGACAGGCACAGGTCACTCTATTTTCCCATCAGGAATAAGAATTAACCACAGGCTCAGCCTGCCCCCCGGAACAAGAACAGGGCGGGAATCCATCATGCGCTTTTGCGGCCAGCTCCCAAAAAAGCGAGTTGTAAAATGGAGGTTCAGGGCACTGCAATTCACAAACCTGCAGAGTTATAAATGATAACTCTCGTCCACAAATATATTGAGGGAAGGCAAAGAAGAGGATTTGAAATCAAGGCAGAATTGCAGGAAACAGATTTCAGGAGGTAGATTCGAATCGCCTTTAAAGCACATGAAAAGCGGCAAAACGTTGACAATGATGCCCTTGGCCAAAAAGGGCATATGCGTTTTTTCCTGAATATATTCAGGAAAAAACGCATACGCACTTTTTGGCCAACCAAGCAATCTGGAAAGGCAAATCAGGGCTACAAAGAAGACTCGCTACCCATCGGTCAAAAGGGCCATGCTGAAAAACTTGTCAAAACCAGAAATGCAGGACAGGCCATGGAGAAATGGGAGCCTTGCTACACTGATGGGCGGGATGTAAATTACCAACAGCCACTCTGGAGGAGTGTACGGTGAGTCCTGAAACATCTAAAAAACACAGCTTAGAGAGCATAGGGCACTTCCACTCATGGGGGTATAAATTGGGAAAATGAAAAATCAGCAAGACACAAGCACCCCAAAGTTTAGGGCTGCTCTGTTGACAAGGACCTCCACTTCATTCCACCTTAAATATCCCAGGAAAGAGAAAAATGGATAAAGAAGTTGTGGTCCTTATGTACAATGGAATATCACTCAGCCACGAAATCAATGTCATAAGGCTAGTAGCAGCATGATGAGTGGATTTAGGTACGACGATTCTAAGTGAAATAAGTCACAGAGAAAAGGACACTTCTCATAAGGTATCACTTACAGAGGGAATGTAAAAACCGTTACACTTGAACTGAATTACAAAACAGAACAGAGTCACACATGCAGAAAACACACTATGGCTGCTTAACGGGAAAGGTGAGGTGGGGTGATACATAAAACAAGGGTTTCAAATTAGCTCAGATACCGTTCCATAAACCCAATATGTAATAGACAAGACCTACTCCTTGCTCAGAGAACTGGACTCAACACGCCCTATTCACCACACTAGAATATATCTGACTAGGAATAATCTTAAAACCTATGTATTGATATCTCTCTGTTAGTGTGTCAAGTGGGTGTAAAGCGGCATAAACACAGCAGTGAAAAGCAGCTAAACCCCATTATAAAAATAAATTACTTTGAAAAACCCATGAAACAAAGACAGTGAAAGAGAGCGAAATTCTTACACAATGCGTTCAGGGGCTGTGATGCAACCTGGATTGACCATATCTAGACCCACAGCTGGATGAGACATAAGGGTGGACACTCTTGGGGCTGAGAGGTTTGGTGAGGTTGGGTGAGCAAACGCAGACCCTTTAAAGTAATACTGCGTGGTACCCATCGCATGGGTCCCAAATCTCCAGGTTCAAGGGCATCTTCCTACATCGAAAACATGCATGAGAAACCCAGAAGATGGTACACCGTGTGATGGGGAAAGGTTTCTAAAACGCACCTCATTTCTCATCTCCTTGTGCCCGGGTTCGCCATTCCAGCCGCTCTACTAGCAATCTCCCTACTTGGAGCATCAGCACCTTTAACCTCCTGTTCCGTACAGGTTGCTATTTGTCCTGAGGATGAACGGGAAGACGTGGAACCAATGAGAGACTAGCTCTTGGTGTTGGGACAGGCACAGGTCACTCTATTTTCCCATCAGGAAGAAGAATTAACCACAGGCTCAGCCTGCCCCCTGGAACCAGAACAGGGCCTGAAGCCATCCTGCGCTTTTGCGGCCAGCTCCCAAAAAAGCGAGTTGTAAAATGGAGCTTCAGGGCACTGCAATTCACAAACCTGCAGAGTTATAAATGATAACTCTCGTCCACAAATATATTGAGGGAAGGCAAAGAAGAGGATTTGAAATCAAGGCAGAATTGCAGGGAACAGATTTCAGGAGGTAGATTCGAATCGCCTTTAAAGCACATGAAAAGCGGTAAAACGTTGACAATGATGCCCTTGGCCAAAAAGGGCGTATGCGTTTTTTCCTGAATATATTCAGGAGAAAACGCATACGCCCTTTTTGGCCAACCAAGCAACCTGGAAAGACAAATCAGCGCTACAAAAAGTCTCGCTTCCCATCGGTCAAAAGGCCCATGCTGAAAAAAGTGTCAAAACCAGAAATGCAGGACAGGCCATGGAGAAATGGGAGCCTTGCTACACTGATGGGCGGGATGTAAATTGCCAACAGCCACTCTGGAGAAGTGAACGGTGAGTCCTGAAACATCTAAAAAACACAGCTTAGAGAGCATAGGGCACTTCCACTCATGGGGGTATAAATTGGGAAAATGAAAAATCAGCAAGACACAAGCACCCCAAAGTTTAGGGCTGCTCTGTTGACAAGGACCTCCACTTCGTTCCACCTTCAATATCCCAGGAAAGAGAAAAATGGATAAAGAAGTTGTGGTCCTTATGTACAATGGAATATCACTCAGCCATGAAATCAATGTCATAAGGCTAGTAGCAGCATGATGAGTGGATTTAGGTACGACGATTCTAAGTGAAATAAGTCACACAGAAAAGGACACTTCTCATAAGGTATCACTGATAGAGGGAATGTAAAAACCGTTACACTTGAACTGAATTACAAAACAGAAGAGAGGCACACATGCAGAAAACAAACTATGGCTGCTTAACGGGAAAGGTGAGGTGGGGTGATACATAAAACAAGGGTTTCAAATTAGCTCAGATACCGTTCCATAAACCCAATATGTAATAGACAAGACCTACTCCTTGCTCAGAGAACTGGACTCAACACGCCCTATTCACCACACAAGAATATATCTGACTAGTAATAATCTTAAAACCTATGTACTGATATCTCTCTGTTAGTGTGTCAAGTGGCTGTAAAGCGGCATAAACACAGCAGTGAAAAGCAGCTAAACCCCATTATAAAAATAAATTACTTTGAAAAACCCATGAAACAAAGACAGTGAAAGAGAGCGAAATTCTTACACAATGCGTTCAGGGGCTGTGATGCAACCTGGATTGACCATATCTAGACCCACAGCTGGATGAGACATAAGGGTGGACACTCTTGGGGCTGAGAGGTTTGGTGAGGTTGGGTGAGCAAACGCAGACCCTTTAAAGTAATACTGCGTGGTACCCATCGCATGGGTCCCAAATCTCCAGGTTCAAGGGCATCTTCCTACATCGAAAACATGCATGAGAAACCCAGAAGATGGTACACCGTGTGATGGGGAAAGGTTTCTAAAACGCACCTCATTTCTCATCTCCTTGTGCCCGGGTTCGCCATTCCAGCCGCTCTACTAGCAATCTCCCTACTTGGAGCATCAGCACCTTTAACCTCCTGTTCCGTACAGGTTGCTATTTGTCCTGAGGATGAACGGGAAGACGTGGAACCAATGAGAGACTAGCTCTTGGTGTTGGGACAGGCACAGGTCACTCTATTTTCCCATCAGGAAGAAGAATTAACCACAGGCTCAGCCTGCCCCCTGGAACCAGAACAGGGCCTGAAGCCATCCTGCGCTTTTGCGGCCAGCTCCCAAAAAAGCGAGTTGTAAAATGGAGCTTCAGGGCACTGCAATTCACAAACCTGCAGAGTTATAAATGATAACTCTCGTCCACAAATATATTGAGGGAAGGCAAAGAAGAGGATTTGAAATCAAGGCAGAATTGCAGGGAACAGATTTCAGGAGGTAGATTCGAATCGCCTTTAAAGCACATGAAAAGCGGTAAAACGTTGACAATGATGCCCTTGGCCAAAAAGGGCGTATGCGTTTTTTCCTGAATATATTCAGGAGAAAACGCATACGCCCTTTTTGGCCAACCAAGCAACCTGGAAAGACAAATCAGCGCTACAAAAAGTCTCGCTTCCCATCGGTCAAAAGGCCCATGCTGAAAAAAGTGTCAAAACCAGAAATGCAGGACAGGCCATGGAGAAATGGGAGCCTTGCTACACTGATGGGCGGGATGTAAATTGCCAACAGCCACTCTGGAGAAGTGAACGGTGAGTCCTGAAACATCTAAAAAACACAGCTTAGAGAGCATAGGGCACTTCCACTCATGGGGGTATAAATTGGGAAAATGAAAAATCAGCAAGACACAAGCACCCCAAAGTTTAGGGCTGCTCTGTTGACAAGGACCTCCACTTCGTTCCACCTTCAATATCCCAGGAAAGAGAAAAATGGATAAAGAAGTTGTGGTCCTTATGTACAATGGAATATCACTCAGCCATGAAATCAATGTCATAAGGCTAGTAGCAGCATGATGAGTGGATTTAGGTACGACGATTCTAAGTGAAATAAGTCACACAGAAAAGGACACTTCTCATAAGGTATCACTGATAGAGGGAATGTAAAAACCGTTACACTTGAACTGAATTACAAAACAGAAGAGAGGCACACATGCAGAAAACAAACTATGGCTGCTTAACGGGAAAGGTGAGGTGGGGTGATACATAAAACAAGGGTTTCAAATTAGCTCAGATACCGTTCCATAAACCCAATATGTAATAGACAAGACCTACTCCTTGCTCAGAGAACTGGACTCAACACGCCCTATTCACCGCACAAGAATATATCTGACTAGTAATAATCTTAAAACCTATGTACTGATATCTCTCTGTTAGTGTGTCAAGTGGCTGTAAAGCGGCATAAACACAGCAGTGAAAAGCAGCTAAACCCCATTATAAAAATAAATTACTTTGAAAAACCCATGAAACAAAGACAGTGAAAGAGAGCGAAATTCTTACACAATGCGTTCAGGGGCTGTGATGCAACCTGGATTGACCATATCTAGACCCACAGCTGGATGAGACATAAGGGTGGACACTCTTGGGGCTGAGAGGTTTGGTGAGGTTGGGTGAGCAAACGCAGACCCTTTAAAGTAATACTGCGTGGTACCCATCGCATGGGTCCCAAATCTCCAGGTTCAAGGGCATCTTCCTACATCGAAAACATGCATGAGAAACCCAGAAGATGGTACACCGTGTGATGGGGAAAGGTTTCTAAAACGCACCTCATTTCTCATCTCCTTGTGCCCGGGTTCGCCATTCCAGCCGCTCTACTAGCAATCTCCCTACTTGGAGCATCAGCACCTTTAACCTCCTGTTCCGTACAGGTTGCTATTTGTCCTGAGGATGAACGGGAAGACGTGGAACCAATGAGAGACTAGCTCTTGGTGTTGGGACAGGCACAGGTCACTCTATTTTCCCATCAGGAAGAAGAATTAACCACAGGCTCAGCCTGCCCCCTGGAACCAGAACAGGGCCTGAAGCCATCCTGCGCTTTTGCGGCCAGCTCCCAAAAAAGCGAGTTGTAAAATGGAGCTTCAGGGCACTGCAATTCACAAACCTGCAGAGTTATAAATGATAACTCTCGTCCACAAATATATTGAGGGAAGGCAAAGAAGAGGATTTGAAATCAAGGCAGAATTGCAGGGAACAGATTTCAGGAGGTAGATTCGAATCGCCTTTAAAGCACATGAAAAGCGGTAAAACGTTGACAATGATGCCCTTGGCCAAAAAGGGCGTATGCGTTTTTTCCTGAATATATTCAGGAGAAAACGCATACGCCCTTTTTGGCCAACCAAGCAACCTGGAAAGACAAATCAGCGCTACAAAAAGTCTCGCTTCCCATCGGTCAAAAGGCCCATGCTGAAAAAAGTGTCAAAACCAGAAATGCAGGACAGGCCATGGAGAAATGGGAGCCTTGCTACACTGATGGGCGGGATGTAAATTGCCAACAGCCACTCTGGAGAAGTGAACGGTGAGTCCTGAAACATCTAAAAAACACAGCTTAGAGAGCATAGGGCACTTCCACTCATGGGGGTATAAATTGGGAAAATGAAAAATCAGCAAGACACAAGCACCCCAAAGTTTAGGGCTGCTCTGTTGACAAGGACCTCCACTTCGTTCCACCTTCAATATCCCAGGAAAGAGAAAAATGGATAAAGAAGTTGTGGTCCTTATGTACAATGGAATATCACTCAGCCATGAAATCAATGTCATAAGGCTAGTAGCAGCATGATGAGTGGATTTAGGTACGACGATTCTAAGTGAAATAAGTCACACAGAAAAGGACACTTCTCATAAGGTATCACTGATAGAGGGAATGTAAAAACCGTTACACTTGAACTGAATTACAAAACAGAAGAGAGGCACACATGCAGAAAACAAACTATGGCTGCTTAACGGGAAAGGTGAGGTGGGGTGATACATAAAACAAGGGTTTCAAATTAGCTCAGATACCGTTCCATAAACCCAATATGTAATAGACAAGACCTACTCCTTGCTCAGAGAACTGGACTCAACACGCCCTATTCACCGCACAAGAATATATCTGACTAGTAATAATCTTAAAACCTATGTACTGATATCTCTCTGTTAGTGTGTCAAGTGGCTGTAAAGCGGCATAAACACAGCAGTGAAAAGCAGCTAAACCCCATTATAAAAATAAATTACTTTGAAAAACCCATGAAACAAAGACAGTGAAAGAGAGCGAAATTCTTACACAATGCGTTCAGGGGCTGTGATGCAACCTGGATTGACCATATCTAGACCCACAGCTGGATGAGACATAAGGGTGGACACTCTTGGGGCTGAGAGGTTTGGTGAGGTTGGGTGAGCAAACGCAGACCCTTTAAAGTAATACTGCGTGGTACCCATCGCATGGGTCCGAAATCTCCAGGTTCAAGGGCATCTTCCTACATCGAAAACATGCATGAGAAACCCAGAAGATGGTACACCGTGTGATGGGGAAAGGTTTCTAAAACGCACCTCATTTCTCATCTCCTTGTGCCCGGGTTCGCCATTCCAGCCGCTCTACTAGCAATCTCCCTACTTGGAGCATCAGCACCTTTAACCTCCTGTTCCGTACAGGTTGCTATTTGTCCTGAGGATGAACGGGAAGACGTGGAACCAATGAGAGACTAGCTCTTGGTGTTGGGACAGGCACAGGTCACTCTATTTTCCCATCAGGAAGAAGAATTAACCACAGGCTCAGCCTGCCCCCTGGAACCAGAACAGGGCCTGAAGCCATCCTGCGCTTTTGCGGCCAGCTCCCAAAAAAGCGAGTTGTAAAATGGAGCTTCAGGGCACTGCAATTCACAAACCTGCAGAGTTATAAATGATAACTCTCGTCCACAAATATATTGAGGGAAGGCAAAGAAGAGGATTTGAAATCAAGGCAGAATTGCAGGGAACAGATTTCAGGAGGTAGATTCGAATCGCCTTTAAAGCACATGAAAAGCGGTAAAACGTTGACAATGATGCCCTTGGCCAAAAAGGGCGTATGCGTTTTTTCCTGAATATATTCAGGAGAAAACGCATACGCCCTTTTTGGCCAACCAAGCAACCTGGAAAGACAAATCAGCGCTACAAAAAGTCTCGCTTCCCATCGGTCAAAAGGCCCATGCTGAAAAAAGTGTCAAAACCAGAAATGCAGGACAGGCCATGGAGAAATGGGAGCCTTGCTACACTGATGGGCGGGATGTAAATTGCCAACAGCCACTCTGGAGAAGTGAACGGTGAGTCCTGAAACATCTAAAAAACACAGCTTAGAGAGCATAGGGCACTTCCACTCATGGGGGTATAAATTGGGAAAATGAAAAATCAGCAAGACACAAGCACCCCAAAGTTTAGGGCTGCTCTGTTGACAAGGACCTCCACTTCGTTCCACCTTCAATATCCCAGGAAAGAGAAAAATGGATAAAGAAGTTGTGGTCCTTATGTACAATGGAATATCACTCAGCCATGAAATCAATGTCATAAGGCTAGTAGCAGCATGATGAGTGGATTTAGGTACGACGATTCTAAGTGAAATAAGTCACACAGAAAAGGACACTTCTCATAAGGTATCACTGATAGAGGGAATGTAAAAACCGTTACACTTGAACTGAATTACAAAACAGAAGAGAGGCACACATGCAGAAAACAAACTATGGCTGCTTAACGGGAAAGGTGAGGTGGGGTGATACATAAAACAAGGGTTTCAAATTAGCTCAGATACCGTTCCATAAACCCAATATGTAATAGACAAGACCTACTCCTTGCTCAGAGAACTGGACTCAACACGCCCTATTCACCACACAAGAATATATCTGACTAGTAATAATCTTAAAACCTATGTACTGATATCTCTCTGTTAGTGTGTCAAGTGGCTGTAAAGCGGCATAAACACAGCAGTGAAAAGCAGCTAAACCCCATTATAAAAATAAATTACTTTGAAAAACCCATGAAACAAAGACAGTGAAAGAGAGCGAAATTCTTACACAATGCGTTCAGGGGCTGTGATGCAACCTGGATTGACCATATCTAGACCCACAGCTGGATGAGACATAAGGGTGGACACTCTTGGGGCTGAGAGGTTTGGTGAGGTTGGGTGAGCAAACGCAGACCCTTTAAAGTAATACTGCGTGGTACCCATCGCATGGGTCCCAAATCTCCAGGTTCAAGGGCATCTTCCTACATCGAAAACATGCATGAGAAACCCAGAAGATGGTACACCGTGTGATGGGGAAAGGTTTCTAAAACGCACCTCATTTCTCATCTCCTTGTGCCCGGGTTCGCCATTCCAGCCGCTCTACTAGCAATCTCCCTACTTGGAGCATCAGCACCTTTAACCTCCTGTTCCGTACAGGTTGCTATTTGTCCTGAGGATGAACGGGAAGACGTGGAACCAATGAGAGACTAGCTCTTGGTGTTGGGACAGGCACAGGTCACTCTATTTTCCCATCAGGAAGAAGAATTAACCACAGGCTCAGCCTGCCCCCTGGAACCAGAACAGGGCCTGAAGCCATCCTGCGCTTTTGCGGCCAGCTCCCAAAAAAGCGAGTTGTAAAATGGAGCTTCAGGGCACTGCAATTCACAAACCTGCAGAGTTATAAATGATAACTCTCGTCCACAAATATATTGAGGGAAGGCAAAGAAGAGGATTTGAAATCAAGGCAGAATTGCAGGGAACAGATTTCAGGAGGTAGATTCGAATCGCCTTTAAAGCACATGAAAAGCGGTAAAACGTTGACAATGATGCCCTTGGCCAAAAAGGGCGTATGCGTTTTTTCCTGAATATATTCAGGAGAAAACGCATACGCCCTTTTTGGCCAACCAAGCAACCTGGAAAGACAAATCAGCGCTACAAAAAGTCTCGCTTCCCATCGGTCAAAAGGCCCATGCTGAAAAAAGTGTCAAAACCAGAAATGCAGGACAGGCCATGGAGAAATGGGAGCCTTGCTACACTGATGGGCGGGATGTAAATTGCCAACAGCCACTCTGGAGAAGTGAACGGTGAGTCCTGAAACATCTAAAAAACACAGCTTAGAGAGCATAGGGCACTTCCACTCATGGGGGTATAAATTGGGAAAATGAAAAATCAGCAAGACACAAGCACCCCAAAGTTTAGGGCTGCTCTGTTGACAAGGACCTCCACTTCGTTCCACCTTCAATATCCCAGGAAAGAGAAAAATGGATAAAGAAGTTGTGGTCCTTATGTACAATGGAATATCACTCAGCCATGAAATCAATGTCATAAGGCTAGTAGCAGCATGATGAGTGGATTTAGGTACGACGATTCTAAGTGAAATAAGTCACACAGAAAAGGACACTTCTCATAAGGTATCACTGATAGAGGGAATGTAAAAACCGTTACACTTGAACTGAATTACAAAACAGAAGAGAGGCACACATGCAGAAAACAAACTATGGCTGCTTAACGGGAAAGGTGAGGTGGGGTGATACATAAAACAAGGGTTTCAAATTAGCTCAGATACCGTTCCATAAACCCAATATGTAATAGACAAGACCTACTCCTTGCTCAGAGAACTGGACTCAACACGCCCTATTCACCGCACAAGAATATATCTGACTAGTAATAATCTTAAAACCTATGTACTGATATCTCTCTGTTAGTGTGTCAAGTGGCTGTAAAGCGGCATAAACACAGCAGTGAAAAGCAGCTAAACCCCATTATAAAAATAAATTACTTTGAAAAACCCATGAAACAAAGACAGTGAAAGAGAGCGAAATTCTTACACAATGCGTTCAGGGGCTGTGATGCAACCTGGATTGACCATATCTAGACCCACAGCTGGATGAGACATAAGGGTGGACACTCTTGGGGCTGAGAGGTTTGGTGAGGTTGGGTGAGCAAACGCAGACCCTTTAAAGTAATACTGCGTGGTACCCATCGCATGGGTCCCAAATCTCCAGGTTCAAGGGCATCTTCCTACATCGAAAACATGCATGAGAAACCCAGAAGATGGTACACCGTGTGATGGGGAAAGGTTTCTAAAACGCACCTCATTTCTCATCTCCTTGTGCCCGGGTTCGCCATTCCAGCCGCTCTACTAGCAATCTCCCTACTTGGAGCATCAGCACCTTTAACCTCCTGTTCCGTACAGGTTGCTATTTGTCCTGAGGATGAACGGGAAGACGTGGAACCAATGAGAGACTAGCTCTTGGTGTTGGGACAGGCACAGGTCACTCTATTTTCCCATCAGGAAGAAGAATTAACCACAGGCTCAGCCTGCCCCCTGGAACCAGAACAGGGCCTGAAGCCATCCTGCGCTTTTGCGGCCAGCTCCCAAAAAAGCGAGTTGTAAAATGGAGCTTCAGGGCACTGCAATTCACAAACCTGCAGAGTTATAAATGATAACTCTCGTCCACAAATATATTGAGGGAAGGCAAAGAAGAGGATTTGAAATCAAGGCAGAATTGCAGGGAACAGATTTCAGGAGGTAGATTCGAATCGCCTTTAAAGCACATGAAAAGCGGTAAAACGTTGACAATGATGCCCTTGGCCAAAAAGGGCGTATGCGTTTTTTCCTGAATATATTCAGGAGAAAACGCATACGCCCTTTTTGGCCAACCAAGCAACCTGGAAAGACAAATCAGCGCTACAAAAAGTCTCGCTTCCCATCGGTCAAAAGGCCCATGCTGAAAAAAGTGTCAAAACCAGAAATGCAGGACAGGCCATGGAGAAATGGGAGCCTTGCTACACTGATGGGCGGGATGTAAATTGCCAACAGCCACTCTGGAGAAGTGAACGGTGAGTCCTGAAACATCTAAAAAACACAGCTTAGAGAGCATAGGGCACTTCCACTCATGGGGGTATAAATTGGGAAAATGAAAAATCAGCAAGACACAAGCACCCCAAAGTTTAGGGCTGCTCTGTTGACAAGGACCTCCACTTCGTTCCACCTTCAATATCCCAGGAAAGAGAAAAATGGATAAAGAAGTTGTGGTCCTTATGTACAATGGAATATCACTCAGCCATGAAATCAATGTCATAAGGCTAGTAGCAGCATGATGAGTGGATTTAGGTACGACGATTCTAAGTGAAATAAGTCACACAGAAAAGGACACTTCTCATAAGGTATCACTGATAGAGGGAATGTAAAAACCGTTACACTTGAACTGAATTACAAAACAGAAGAGAGGCACACATGCAGAAAACAAACTATGGCTGCTTAACGGGAAAGGTGAGGTGGGGTGATACATAAAACAAGGGTTTCAAATTAGCTCAGATACCGTTCCATAAACCCAATATGTAATAGACAAGACCTACTCCTTGCTCAGAGAACTGGACTCAACACGCCCTATTCACCACACAAGAATATATCTGACTAGTAATAATCTTAAAACCTATGTACTGATATCTCTCTGTTAGTGTGTCAAGTGGCTGTAAAGCGGCATAAACACAGCAGTGAAAAGCAGCTAAACCCCATTATAAAAATAAATTACTTTGAAAAACCCATGAAACAAAGACAGTGAAAGAGAGCGAAATTCTTACACAATGCGTTCAGGGGCTGTGATGCAACCTGGATTGACCATATCTAGACCCACAGCTGGATGAGACATAAGGGTGGACACTCTTGGGGCTGAGAGGTTTGGTGAGGTTGGGTGAGCAAACGCAGACCCTTTAAAGTAATACTGCGTGGTACCCATCGCATGGGTCCCAAATCTCCAGGTTCAAGGGCATCTTCCTACATCGAAAACATGCATGAGAAACCCAGAAGATGGTACACCGTGTGATGGGGAAAGGTTTCTAAAACGCACCTCATTTCTCATCTCCTTGTGCCCGGGTTCGCCATTCCAGCCGCTCTACTAGCAATCTCCCTACTTGGAGCATCAGCACCTTTAACCTCCTGTTCCGTACAGGTTGCTATTTGTCCTGAGGATGAACGGGAAGACGTGGAACCAATGAGAGACTAGCTCTTGGTGTTGGGACAGGCACAGGTCACTCTATTTTCCCATCAGGAAGAAGAATTAACCACAGGCTCAGCCTGCCCCCTGGAACCAGAACAGGGCCTGAAGCCATCCTGCGCTTTTGCGGCCAGCTCCCAAAAAAGCGAGTTGTAAAATGGAGCTTCAGGGCACTGCAATTCACAAACCTGCAGAGTTATAAATGATAACTCTCGTCCACAAATATATTGAGGGAAGGCAAAGAAGAGGATTTGAAATCAAGGCAGAATTGCAGGGAACAGATTTCAGGAGGTAGATTCGAATCGCCTTTAAAGCACATGAAAAGCGGTAAAACGTTGACAATGATGCCCTTGGCCAAAAAGGGCGTATGCGTTTTTTCCTGAATATATTCAGGAGAAAACGCATACGCCCTTTTTGGCCAACCAAGCAACCTGGAAAGACAAATCAGCGCTACAAAAAGTCTCGCTTCCCATCGGTCAAAAGGCCCATGCTGAAAAAAGTGTCAAAACCAGAAATGCAGGACAGGCCATGGAGAAATGGGAGCCTTGCTACACTGATGGGCGGGATGTAAATTGCCAACAGCCACTCTGGAGAAGTGAACGGTGAGTCCTGAAACATCTAAAAAACACAGCTTAGAGAGCATAGGGCACTTCCACTCATGGGGGTATAAATTGGGAAAATGAAAAATCAGCAAGACACAAGCACCCCAAAGTTTAGGGCTGCTCTGTTGACAAGGACCTCCACTTCGTTCCACCTTCAATATCCCAGGAAAGAGAAAAATGGATAAAGAAGTTGTGGTCCTTATGTACAATGGAATATCACTCAGCCATGAAATCAATGTCATAAGGCTAGTAGCAGCATGATGAGTGGATTTAGGTACGACGATTCTAAGTGAAATAAGTCACACAGAAAAGGACACTTCTCATAAGGTATCACTGATAGAGGGAATGTAAAAACCGTTACACTTGAACTGAATTACAAAACAGAAGAGAGGCACACATGCAGAAAACAAACTATGGCTGCTTAACGGGAAAGGTGAGGTGGGGTGATACATAAAACAAGGGTTTCAAATTAGCTCAGATACCGTTCCATAAACCCAATATGTAATAGACAAGACCTACTCCTTGCTCAGAGAACTGGACTCAACACGCCCTATTCACCGCACAAGAATATATCTGACTAGTAATAATCTTAAAACCTATGTACTGATATCTCTCTGTTAGTGTGTCAAGTGGGTGTAAAGCGGCATAAACACAGCAGTGAAAAGCAGCTAAACCCCATTATAAAAATAAATTACTTTGAAAAACCCATGAAACAAAGACAGTGAAAGAGAGCGAAATTCTTACACAATGCGTTCAGGGGCTGTGATGCAACCTGGATTGACCATATCTAGACCCACAGCTGGATGAGACATAAGGGTGGACACTCTTGGGGCTGAGAGGTTTGGTGAGGTTGGGTGAGCAAACGCAGACCCTTTAAAGTAATACTGCGTGGTACCCATCGCATGGGTCCCAAATCTCCAGGTTCAAGGGCATCTTCCTACATCGAAAACATGCATGAGAAACCCAGAAGATGGTACACCGTGTGATGGGGAAAGGTTTCTAAAACGCACCTCATTTCTCATCTCCTTGTGCCCGGGTTCGCCATTCCAGCCGCTCTACTAGCAATCTCCCTACTTGGAGCATCAGCACCTTTAACCTCCTGTTCCGTACAGGTTGCTATTTGTCCTGAGGATGAACGGGAAGACGTGGAACCAATGAGAGACTAGCTCTTGGTGTTGGGACAGGCACAGGTCACTCTATTTTCCCATCAGGAAGAAGAATTAACCACAGGCTCAGCCTGCCCCCTGGAACCAGAACAGGGCCTGAAGCCATCCTGCGCTTTTGCGGCCAGCTCCCAAAAAAGCGAGTTGTAAAATGGAGCTTCAGGGCACTGCAATTCACAAACCTGCAGAGTTATAAATGATAACTCTCGTCCACAAATATATTGAGGGAAGGCAAAGAAGAGGATTTGAAATCAAGGCAGAATTGCAGGGAACAGATTTCAGGAGGTAGATTCGAATCGCCTTTAAAGCACATGAAAAGCGGTAAAACGTTGACAATGATGCCCTTGGCCAAAAAGGGCGTATGCGTTTTTTCCTGAATATATTCAGGAAAAAACGCATACGCCCTTTTTGGCCAACCAAGCAACCTGGAAAGGCAAATCCGGGCTACAAAGAAGACTCGCTACCCATCGGTCAAAAGGGCCATGGTGAAAAAAGTGTCAAAACCAGAAATGCGGGACAGGCCATGGAGAAATGGGAGCCTTGCTACACTGATGGGCGGGATGTAAATTGCCAACAGACACTCTGGAGAAGTCTACGGTGAGTCCTGAAACATCTAAAAAACACAGCTTAGAGAGCATAGGGCACTTCCACTCATGGGGGTATAAATTGGGAAAATGAAAAATCAGCAAGACACAAGCACCCCAAAGTTTAGGGCTGCTCTGTTGACAAGGACCTCCACTTCGTTCCACCTTAAATATCCCAGGAAAGAGAAAAATGGATAAAGAAGTTGTGGTCCTTATGTACAATGGAAAATCACTCAGCCATGAAATCAATGTCATAAGGCTAGTAGCAGCATGATGAGTGGATTTAGGTACGACGATTCTAAGTGAAATAAGTCACACAGAAAAGGACACTTCTCATAAGGTATCACTTATAGAGGGAATGTAAAAACCGTTACACTTGAACTGAATTACAAAACAGAACAGAGTCTCACATGCAGAAAACACACTATGGCTGCTTAACGGGAAAGGTGAGGTGGGGTGATACGTAAAAAAAGGGTTTCAAATTAGCTCAGATACCGTTCCATAAACCCAATATGTAATAGACAAGACCTACTCCTTTCTCAGAGAACTGGACTCAACACGCCCTATTCACCGCACAAGAATATATCTGACTAGTAATAATCTTAAAACCTATGTATTGATATCTCTCTGTTAGTGTGTCAAGTGGGTGTAAAGCGGCATAAACACAGCAGTGAAAAGCAGCTAAACCCCATTATAAAAATAAATTACTTTGAAAAAACCACGAAACAAACACAGTGAAAGGGAGAGAAATTCTTACACAATGCGTTCAGGGGCTGTGATGCAACCTGGATTGACCATATCTAGACCCACAGCTGGATGAGACATAACGGTGGACACTCTTGGGGCTGAGAGGTTTGGTGAGGTTGGGTGAGCAAACGCAGACCCTTTAAATTAATACTGCGTGGTACCCGTCCAATGGGTCCCAAATCTCCAGGTTCAAGGGCATCTTCCTGCATCGAAAACATGCATGAGAAACCCAGAAGATGGTACACCGTGTGATGGGGAAAGGTTTCTAAAACGCACCTCATTTCTCATCTCATTGTGCCCGGGTTCGCCATTCCAGCCGCTCTACTAGCAATCTCCCTACTTGGAGCATCAGCACCTTTAACCTCCTGTTCCGTACAGGTTGCTATTTGTCCTGAGGATGAACGGGAAGACGTGGAACCAATGAGAGACTAGCTCTTGGTGTTGGGACAGGCACAGGTCACTCTATTTTCCCATCAGGAAGAAGAATTAACCACAGGCTCAGCCTGCCCCCTGGAACCAGAACAGGGCCTGAAGCCATCCTGCGCTTTTGCGGCCAGCTCCCAAAAAAGCGAGTTGTAAAATGGAGCTTCAGGGCACTGCAATTCACAAACCTGCAGAGTTATAAATGATAACTCTCGTCCACAAATATATTGAGGGAAGGCAAAGAAGAGGATTTGAAATCAAGGCAGAATTGCAGGGAACAGATTTCAGGAGGTAGATTCGAATCGCCTTTAAAGCACATGAAAAGCGGTAAAACGTTGACAATGATGCCCTTGGCCAAAAAGGGCGTATGCGTTTTTTCCTGAATATATTCAGGAAAAAACGCATACGCCCTTTTTGGCCAACCAAGCAACCTGGAAAGACAAATCAGCGCTACAAAAAGTCTCGCTTCCCATCGGTCAAAAGGCCCATGCTGAAAAAAGTGTCAAAACCAGAAATGCAAGACAGGCCATGGAGAAATGGGAGCCTTGCTACACTGATGGGCGGGATGTAAATTGCCAACAGCCACTCTGGAGAAGTGAACGGTGAGTCCTGAAACATCTAAAAAACACAGCTTAGAGAGCATAGGGCACTTCCACTCATGGGGGTATAAATTGGGAAAATGAAAAATCAGCAAGACACAAGCACCCCAAAGTTTAGGGCTGCTCTGTTGACAAGGACCTCCACTTCGTTCCACCTTCAATATCCCAGGAAAGAGAAAAATGGATAAAGAAGTTGTGGTCCTTATGTACAATGGAATATCACTCAGCCATGAAATCAATGTCATAAGGCTAGTAGCAGCATGATGAGTGGATTTAGGTACGACGATTCTAAGTGAAATAAGTCACACAGAAAAGGACACTTCTCATAAGGTATCACTGATAGAGGGAATGTAAAAACCGTTACACTTGAACTGAATTACAAAACAGAAGAGAGGCACACATGCAGAAAACACACTATGGCTGCTTAACGGGAAAGGTGAGGTGGGGTGATACATAAAACAAGGGTTTCAAATTAGCTCAGATACCGTTCCATAAACCCAATATGTAATAGACAAGACCTACTCCTTGCTCAGAGAACTGGACTCAACACGCCCTATTCACCGCACAAGAATATATCTGACTAGTAATAATCTTAAAACCTATGTACTGATATCTCTCTGTTAGTGTGTCAAGTGGCTGTAAAGCGGCATAAACACAGCAGTGAAAAGCAGCTAAACCCCATTATAAAAATAAATTACTTTGAAAAACCCATGAAACAAAGACAGTGAAAGAGAGCGAAATTCTTACACAATGCGTTCAGGGGCTGTGATGCAACCTGGATTGACCATATCTAGACCCACAGCTGGATGAGACATAAGGGTGGACACTCTTGGGGCTGAGAGGTTTGGTGAGGTTGGGTGAGCAAACGCAGACCCTTTAAAGTAATACTGCGTGGTACCCATCGCATGGGTCCCAAATCTCCAGGTTCAAGGGCATCTTCCTACATCGAAAACATGCATGAGAAAACAAAAAGATGGTACACCGTGTGATGGGGAAAGGTTTCTAAAACGCACCTCATTTCTCATCTCCTTGTGCCCGGGTTCGCCATTCCAGCCGCTCTACTAGCAATCTCCCTACTTGGAGCATCAGCACCTTTAACCTCCTGTTCCGTACAGGTTGCTATTTGTCCTGAGGATGAACGGGAAGACGTGGAACCAATGAGAGACTAGCTCTTGGTGTTGGGACAGGCACAGGTCACTCTATTTTCCCATCAGGAAGAAGAATTAACCACAGGCTCAGCCTGCCCCCTGGAACCAGAACAGGGCCTGAAGCCATCCTGCGCTTTTGCGGCCAGCTCCCAAAAAAGCGAGTTGTAAAATGGAGCTTCAGGGCACTGCAATTCACAAACCTGCAGAGTTATAAATGATAACTCTCGTCCACAAATATATTGAGGGAAGGCAAAGAAGAGGATTTGAAATCAAGGCAGAATTGCAGGGAACAGATTTCAGGAGGTAGATTCGAATCGCCTTTAAAGCACATGAAAAGTGGCAAAACGTTGACAATGATGCCCTTGGCCAAAAAGGGCGTATGCGTTTTTTCCTGAATATATTCAGGAAAAAACGCATACGCCCTTTTTGGCCAACCAAGCAACCTGGAAAGACAAATCAGCGCTACAAAAAGTCTCGCTTCCCATCGGTCAAAAGGCCCATGCTGAAAAAAGTGTCAAAACCAGAAATGCAAGACAGGCCATGGAGAAATGGGAGCCTTGCTACACTGATGGGCGGGATGTAAATTGCCAACAGCCACTCTGGAGAAGTGAACGGTGAGTCCTGAAACATCTAAAAAACACAGCTTAGAGAGCATAGGGCACTTCCACTCATGGGGGTATAAATTGGGAAAATGAAAAATCAGCAAGACACAAGCACCCCAAAGTTTAGGGCTGCTCTGTTGACAAGGACCTCCACTTCGTTCCACCTTCAATATCCCAGGAAAGAGAAAAATGGATAAAGAAGTTGTGGTCCTTATGTACAATGGAATATCACTCAGCCATGAAATCAATGTCATAAGGCTAGTAGCAGCATGATGAGTGGATTTAGGTACGACGATTCTAAGTGAAATAAGTCACACAGAAAAGGACACTTCTCATAAGGTATCACTGATAGAGGGAATGTAAAAACCGTTACACTTGAACTGAATTACAAAACAGAAGAGAGGCACACATGCAGAAAACACACTATGGCTGCTTAACGGGAAAGGTGAGGTGGGGTGATACATAAAACAAGGGTTTCAAATTAGCTCAGATACCGTTCCATAAACCCAATATGTAATAGACAAGACCTACTCCTTGCTCAGAGAACTGGACTCAACACGCCCTATTCACCGCACAAGAATATATCTGACTAGTAATAATCTTAAAACCTATGTACTGATATCTCTCTGTTAGTGTGTCAAGTGGCTGTAAAGCGGCATAAACACAGCAGTGAAAAGCAGCTAAACCCCATTATAAAAATAAATTACTTTGAAAAACCCATGAAACAAAGACAGTGAAAGAGAGCGAAATTCTTACACAATGCGTTCAGGGGCTGTGATGCAACCTGGATTGACCATATCTAGACCCACAGCTGGATGAGACATAAGGGTGGACACTCTTGGGGCTGAGAGGTTTGGTGAGGTTGGGTGAGCAAACGCAGACCCTTTAAAGTAATACTGCGTGGTACCCATCGCATGGGTCCCAAATCTCCAGGTTCAAGGGCATCTTCCTACATCGAAAACATGCATGAGAAAACAAAAAGATGGTACACCGTGTGATGGGGAAAGGTTTCTAAAACGCACCTCATTTCTCATCTCCTTGTGCCCGGGTTCGCCATTCCAGCCACTCTACTAGCAATCTCCCTACTTGGAGCATCAGCACCTTTAACCTCCTGTTCCGTACAGGTTGCTATTTGTCCTGAGGATGAACGGGAAGACGTGGAACCAATGAGAGACTAGCTCTTGGTGTTGGGACAGGCACAGGTCACTCTATTTTCCCATCAGGAAGAAGAATTAACCACAGGCTCAGCCTGCCCCCTGGAACCAGAACAGGGCCTGAAGCCATCCTGCGCTTTTGCGGCCAGCTCCCAAAAAAGCGAGTTGTAAAATGGAGCTTCAGGGCACTGCAATTCACAAACCTGCAGAGTTATAAATGATAACTCTCGTCCACAAATATATTGAGGGAAGGCAAAGAAGAGGATTTGAAATCAAGGCAGAATTGCAGGGAACAGATTTCAGGAGGTAGATTCGAATCGCCTTTAAAGCACATGAAAAGCGGTAAAACGTTGACAATGATGCCCTTGGCCAAAAAGGGCGTATGCGTTTTTTCCTGAATATATTCAGGAAAAAACGCATACGCCCTTTTTGGCCAACCAAGCAACCTGGAAAGACAAATCAGCGCTACAAAAAGTCTCGCTTCCCATCGGTCAAAAGGCCCATGCTGAAAAAAGTGTCAAAACCAGAAATGCAAGACAGGCCATGGAGAAATGGGAGCCTTGCTACACTGATGGGCGGGATGTAAATTGCCAACAGCCACTCTGGAGAAGTGAACGGTGAGTCCTGAAACATCTAAAAAACACAGCTTAGAGAGCATAGGGCACTTCCACTCATGGGGGTATAAATTGGGAAAATGAAAAATCAGCAAGACACAAGCACCCCAAAGTTTAGGGCTGCTCTGTTGACAAGGACCTCCACTTCGTTCCACCTTCAATATCCCAGGAAAGAGAAAAATGGATAAAGAAGTTGTGGTCCTTATGTACAATGGAATATCACTCAGCCATGAAATCAATGTCATAAGGCTAGTAGCAGCATGATGAGTGGATTTAGGTACGACGATTCTAAGTGAAATAAGTCACACAGAAAAGGACACTTCTCATAAGGTATCACTGATAGAGGGAATGTAAAAACCGTTACACTTGAACTGAATTACAAAACAGAAGAGAGGCACACATGCAGAAAACAAACTATGGCTGCTTAACGGGAAAGGTGAGGTGGGGTGATACATAAAACAAGGGGTTCACATTAGCTCAGATACCGTTCCATAAACCCAATATGTAATAGACAAGACCTACTCCTTGCTCAGAGAACTGGACTCAACACGCCCTATTCACCGCACGAGAATATATCTGACTAGGAATAATCTTAAAACCTATGTATTGATATCTCTCTGTTAGTGTGTCAAGTGGGTGTAAAGCGGCATAAACACAGCAGTGAAAAGCAGCTAAACCCCATTATAAAAATAAATTATTTTGAAAAACCCATGAAACAAAGACAGTGAAAGAGAGAGAAATTCTTACACAATGCATTCAAGGGCTGTGATGCAACCTAGATGGACCATATCTAGACCCACAGCTGGATGAGACATAAGGGTGGACACTCTTGGGGCTGAGAGGTTTGGTGAGGTTGGGTGAGCAAACGCAGACCCTTTAAAGTAATACTGCGTAGTACCCGTCCCATGGGATCCAAATCTCCAGGTTCAAGGGCATCTTCCTACATCGAAAACATGCATCAGAAACCCAGAAGATGGTACACCGTGTGATGGGGAAAGGTTTCTAAAACGAACCTCATTTCTCATCTCCTTGTGCCCGGGTTCGCCATTCCAGCCGCTTTACTAGCAATCTCCCTACTTGGAGCATCAGCACCTTTAACCTCCTGTTCCGTACAGGTTGCAATTTGTCCTGAGGATAAACGGGAAGACGGGGAACCAATGAGAGACTAGCTCTTGGTGTGGACACAGGCACAGGTCACTCTATTTTCCCATCAGGAAGAAGAATTAACCACAGGCTCAGCCTGCCCCCCGGAACAAGAACAGGGCGGGAATCCATCATGCGCTTTTGCGGCCAGCTCCCAAAAAAGCGAGTTGTAAAATGGAGGTTCAGGGCACTGCAATTCACAAACCTGCAGAGTTATAAATGATAACTCTCGTCCACAAATATATTGAGGGAAGGCAAAGAAGAGGATTTGAAATCAAGGCAGAATTGCAGGAAACAGATTTCAGGAGGTAGATTCGAATCGCCTTTAAAGCACATGAAAAGCGGCAAAACGTTGACAATGATGCCCTTGGCCAAAAAGGGCGTATGCGTTTTTTCCTGAATATATTCAGGAAAAAACGCATACGCCCTTTTTGGCCAACCAAGCAACCTGGAAAGGCAAATCAGGGCTACAAAGAAGACTCGCTACCCATCGGTCAAAAGGGCCATGGTGAAAAAAGTGTCAAAACCAGAAATGCGGGACAGGCCATGGAGAAATGGGAGCCTTGCTACACTGATGGGCGGGATGTAAATTGCCAACAGACACTCTGGAGAAGTCTACGGTGAGTCCTGAAACATCTAAAAAACACTGCTTAGAGAGCATAGGGCACTTCCACTCATGGGGGTATAAATTGGGAAAATGAAAAATCAGCAAGACACAAGCACCCCAAAGTTTAGGGCTGCTCTGTTGACAAGGACCTCCACTTCATTCCACCTTAAATATCCCAGGAAAGAGAAAAATGGATAAAGAAGTTGTGGTCCTTATGTACAATGGAAAATCACTCAGCCATGAAATCAATGTCATAAGGCTAGTAGCAGCATGATGAGTGGATTTAGGTACGACGATTCTAAGTGAAATAAGTCACACAGAAAAGGACACTTCTCATAAGGTATCACTTATAGAGGGAATGTAAAAACCGTTACACTTGAACTGAATTACAAAACAGAACAGAGTCTCACATGCAGAAAACACACTATGGCTGCTTAACGGGAAAGGTGAGGTGGGGTGATACGTAAAAAAAGGGTTTCAAATTAGCTCAGATACCGTTCCATAAACCCAATATGTAATAGACAAGACCTACTCCTTTCTCAGAGAACTGGACTCAACACACCCTATTCACCGCACAAGAATATATCTGACTAGTAATAATCTTAAAACCTATGTATTGATATCTCTCTGTTAGTGTGTCAAGTGGGTGTAAAGCGGCATAAACACAGCAGTGAAAAGCAGCTAAACCCCATTATAAAAATAAATTACTTTGAAAAAACCACGAAACAAACACAGTGAAAGGGAGAGAAATTCTTACACAATGCGTTCAGGGGCTGTGATGCAACCTGGATTGACCATATCTAGACCCACAGCTGGATGAGACATAACGGTGGACACTCTTGGGGCTGAGAGGTTTGGTGAGGTTGGGTGAGCAAACGCAGACCCTTTAAATTAATACTGCGTGGTACCCGTCCAATGGGTCCCAAATCTCCAGGTTCAAGGGCATCTTCCTGCATCGAAAACATGCATGAGAAACCCAGAAGATGGTACACCGTGTGATGGGGAAAGGTTTCTAAAACGCACCTCATTTCTCATCTCATTGTGCCCGGGTTCGCCATTCCAGCCGCTCTACTAGCAATCTCCCTACTTGGAGCATCAGCACCTTTAACCTCCTGTTCCGTACAGGTTGCTATTTGTCCTGAGGATGAACGGGAAGACGTGGAACCAATGAGAGACTAGCTCTTGGTGTTGGGACAGGCACAGGTCACTCTATTTTCCCATCAGGAAGAAGAATTAACCACAGGCTCAGCCTGCCCCCTGGAACCAGAACAGGGCCTGAAGCCATCCTGCGCTTTTGCGGCCAGCTCCCAAAAAAGCGAGTTGTAAAATGGAGCTTCAGGGCACTGCAATTCACAAACCTGCAGAGTTATAAATGATAACTCTCGTCCACAAATATATTGAGGGAAGGCAAAGAAGAGGATTTGAAATCAAGGCAGAATTGCAGGGAACAGATTTCAGGAGGTAGATTCGAATCGCCTTTAAAGCACATGAAAAGCGGTAAAACGTTGACAATGATGCCCTTGGCCAAAAAGGGCGTATGCGTTTTTTCCTGAATATATTCAGGAAAAAACGCATACGCCCTTTTTGGCCAACCAAGCAACCTGGAAAGACAAATCAGCGCTACAAAAAGTCTCGCTTCCCATCGGTCAAAAGGCCCATGCTGAAAAAAGTGTCAAAACCAGAAATGCAAGACAGGCCATGGAGAAATGGGAGCCTTGCTACACTGATGGGCGGGATGTAAATTGCCAACAGCCACTCTGGAGAAGTGAACGGTGAGTCCTGAAACATCTAAAAAACACAGCTTAGAGAGCATAGGGCACTTCCACTCATGGGGGTATAAATTGGGAAAATGAAAAATCAGCAAGACACAAGCACCCCAAAGTTTAGGGCTGCTCTGTTGACAAGGACCTCCACTTCGTTCCACCTTCAATATCCCAGGAAAGAGAAAAATGGATAAAGAAGTTGTGGTCCTTATGTACAATGGAATATCACTCAGCCATGAAATCAATGTCATAAGGCTAGTAGCAGCATGATGAGTGGATTTAGGTACGACGATTCTAAGTGAAATAAGTCACACAGAAAAGGACACTTCTCATAAGGTATCACTGATAGAGGGAATGTAAAAACCGTTACACTTGAACTGAATTACAAAACAGAAGAGAGGCACACATGCAGAAAACAAACTATGGCTGCTTAACGGGAAAGGTGAGGTGGGGTGATACATAAAACAAGGGTTTCAAATTAGCTCAGATACCGTTCCATAAACCCAATATGTAATAGACAAGACCTACTCCTTGCTCAGAGAACTGGACTCAACACGCCCTATTCACCGCACAAGAATATATCTGACTAGTAATAATCTTAAAACCTATGTACTGATATCTCTCTGTTAGTGTGTCAAGTGGGTGTAAAGCGGCATAAACACAGCAGTGAAAAGCAGCTAAACCCCATTATAAAAATAAATTACTTTGAAAAACCCATGAAACAAAGACAGTGAAAGAGAGCGAAATTCTTACACAATGCGTTCAGGGGCTGTGATGCAACCTGGATTGACCATATCTAGACCCACAGCTGGATGAGACATAAGGGTGGACACTCTTGGGGCTGAGAGGTTTGGTGAGGTTGGGTGAGCAAACGCAGACCCTTTAAAGTAATACTGCGTGGTACCCATCGCATGGGTCCCAAATCTCCAGGTTCAAGGGCATCTTCCTACATCGAAAACATGCATGAGAAACCCAGAAGATGGTACACCGTGTGATGGGGAAAGGTTTCTAAAACGCACCTCATTTCTCATCTCCTTGTGCCCGGGTTCGCCATTCCAGCCGCTCTACTAGCAATCTCCCTACTTGGAGCATCAGCACCTTTAACCTCCTGTTCCGTACAGGTTGCTATTTGTCCTGAGGATGAACGGGAAGACGTGGAACCAATGAGAGACTAGCTCTTGGTGTTGGGACAGGCACAGGTCACTCTATTTTCCCATCAGGAAGAAGAATTAACCACAGGCTCAGCCTGCCCCCTGGAACCAGAACAGGGCCTGAAGCCATCCTGCGCTTTTGCGGCCAGCTCCCAAAAAAGCGAGTTGTAAAATGGAGCTTCAGGGCACTGCAATTCACAAACCTGCAGAGTTATAAATGATAACTCTCGTCCACAAATATATTGAGGGAAGGCAAAGAAGAGGATTTGAAATCAAGGCAGAATTGCAGGGAACAGATTTCAGGAGGTAGATTCGAATCGCCTTTAAAGCACATGAAAAGCGGTAAAACGTTGACAATGATGCCCTTGGCCAAAAAGGGCGTATGCGTTTTTTCCTGAATATATTCAGGAGAAAACGCATACGCCCTTTTTGGCCAACCAAGCAACCTGGAAAGACAAATCAGCGCTACAAAAAGTCTCGCTTCCCATCGGTCAAAAGGCCCATGCTGAAAAAAGTGTCAAAACCAGAAATGCAGGACAGGCCATGGAGAAATGGGAGCCTTGCTACACTGATGGGCGGGATGTAAATTGCCAACAGCCACTCTGGAGAAGTGAACGGTGAGTCCTGAAACATCTAAAAAACACAGCTTAGAGAGCATAGGGCACTTCCACTCATGGGGGTATAAATTGGGAAAATGAAAAATCAGCAAGACACAAGCACCCCAAAGTTTAGGGCTGCTCTGTTGACAAGGACCTCCACTTCGTTCCACCTTCAATATCCCAGGAAAGAGAAAAATGGATAAAGAAGTTGTGGTCCTTATGTACAATGGAATATCACTCAGCCATGAAATCAATGTCATAAGGCTAGTAGCAGCATGATGAGTGGATTTAGGTACGACGATTCTAAGTGAAATAAGTCACACAGAAAAGGACACTTCTCATAAGGTATCACTGATAGAGGGAATGTAAAAACCGTTACACTTGAACTGAATTACAAAACAGAAGAGAGGCACACATGCAGAAAACAAACTATGGCTGCTTAACGGGAAAGGTGAGGTGGGGTGATACATAAAACAAGGGTTTCAAATTAGCTCAGATACCGTTCCATAAACCCAATATGTAATAGACAAGACCTACTCCTTGCTCAGAGAACTGGACTCAACACGCCCTATTCACCGCACAAGAATATATCTGACTAGTAATAATCTTAAAACCTATGTACTGATATCTCTCTGTTAGTGTGTCAAGTGGCTGTAAAGCAGCATAAACACAGCAGTGAAAAGCAGCTAAACCCCATTATAAAAATAAATTACTTTGAAAAACCCATGAAACAAAGACAGTGAAAGAGAGCGAAATTCTTACACAATGCGTTCAGGGGCTGTGATGCAACCTGGATTGACCATATCTAGACCCACAGCTGGATGAGACATAAGGGTGGACACTCTTGGGGCTGAGAGGTTTGGTGAGGTTGGGTGAGCAAACGCAGACCCTTTAAAGTAATACTGCGTGGTACCCATCGCATGGGTCCGAAATCTCCAGGTTCAAGGGCATCTTCCTACATCGAAAACATGCATGAGAAACCCAGAAGATGGTACACCGTGTGATGGGGAAAGGTTTCTAAAACGCACCTCATTTCTCATCTCCTTGTGCCCGGGTTCGCCATTCCAGCCGCTCTACTAGCAATCTCCCTACTTGGAGCATCAGCACCTTTAACCTCCTGTTCCGTACAGGTTGCTATTTGTCCTGAGGATGAACGGGAAGACGTGGAACCAATGAGAGACTAGCTCTTGGTGTTGGGACAGGCACAGGTCACTCTATTTTCCCATCAGGAAGAAGAATTAACCACAGGCTCAGCCTGCCCCCTGGAACCAGAACAGGGCCTGAAGCCATCCTGCGCTTTTGCGGCCAGCTCCCAAAAAAGCGAGTTGTAAAATGGAGCTTCAGGGCACTGCAATTCACAAACCTGCAGAGTTATAAATGATAACTCTCGTCCACAAATATATTGAGGGAAGGCAAAGAAGAGGATTTGAAATCAAGGCAGAATTGCAGGGAACAGATTTCAGGAGGTAGATTCGAATCGCCTTTAAAGCACATGAAAAGCGGTAAAACGTTGACAATGATGTCCTTGGCCAAAAAGGGCGTATGCGTTTTTTCCTGAATATATTCAGGAGAAAACGCATACGCCCTTTTTGGCCAACCAAGCAACCTGGAAAGACAAATCAGCGCTACAAAAAGTCTCGCTTCCCATCGGTCAAAAGGCCCATGCTGAAAAAAGTGTCAAAACCAGAAATGCAGGACAGGCCATGGAGAAATGGGAGCCTTGCTACACTGATGGGCGGGATGTAAATTGCCAACAGCCACTCTGGAGAAGTGAACGGTGAGTCCTGAAACATCTAAAAAACACAGCTTAGAGAGCATAGGGCACTTCCACTCATGGGGGTATAAATTGGGAAAATGAAAAATCAGCAAGACACAAGCACCCCAAAGTTTAGGGCTGCTCTGTTGACAAGGACCTCCACTTCGTTCCACCTTCAATATCCCAGGAAAGAGAAAAATGGATAAAGAAGTTGTGGTCCTTATGTACAATGGAATATCACTCAGCCATGAAATCAATGTCATAAGGCTAGTAGCAGCATGATGAGTGGATTTAGGTACGACGATTCTAAGTGAAATAAGTCACACAGAAAAGGACACTTCTCATAAGGTATCACTGATAGAGGGAATGTAAAAACCGTTACACTTGAACTGAATTACAAAACAGAAGAGAGGCACACATGCAGAAAACAAACTATGGCTGCTTAACGGGAAAGGTGAGGTGGGGTGATACATAAAACAAGGGTTTCAAATTAGCTCAGATACCGTTCCATAAACCCAATATGTAATAGACAAGACCTACTCCTTGCTCAGAGAACTGGACTCAACACGCCCTATTCACCACACAAGAATATATCTGACTAGTAATAATCTTAAAACCTATGTACTGATATCTCTCTGTTAGTGTGTCAAGTGGCTGTAAAGCGGCATAAACACAGCAGTGAAAAGCAGCTAAACCCCATTATAAAAATAAATTACTTTGAAAAACCCATGAAACAAAGACAGTGAAAGAGAGCGAAATTCTTACACAATGCGTTCAGGGGCTGTGATGCAACCTGGATTGACCATATCTAGACCCACAGCTGGATGAGACATAAGGGTGGACACTCTTGGGGCTGAGAGGTTTGGTGAGGTTGGGTGAGCAAACGCAGACCCTTTAAAGTAATACTGCGTGGTACCCATCGCATGGGTCCCAAATCTCCAGGTTCAAGGGCATCTTCCTACATCGAAAACATGCATGAGAAACCCAGAAGATGGTACACCGTGTGATGGGGAAAGGTTTCTAAAACGCACCTCATTTCTCATCTCCTTGTGCCCGGGTTCGCCATTCCAGCCGCTCTACTAGCAATCTCCCTACTTGGAGCATCAGCACCTTTAACCTCCTGTTCCGTACAGGTTGCTATTTGTCCTGAGGATGAACGGGAAGACGTGGAACCAATGAGAGACTAGCTCTTGGTGTTGGGACAGGCACAGGTCACTCTATTTTCCCATCAGGAAGAAGAATTAACCACAGGCTCAGCCTGCCCCCTGGAACCAGAACAGGGCCTGAAGCCATCCTGCGCTTTTGCGGCCAGCTCCCAAAAAAGCGAGTTGTAAAATGGAGCTTCAGGGCACTGCAATTCACAAACCTGCAGAGTTATAAATGATAACTCTCGTCCACAAATATATTGAGGGAAGGCAAAGAAGAGGATTTGAAATCAAGGCAGAATTGCAGGGAACAGATTTCAGGAGGTAGATTCGAATCGCCTTTAAAGCACATGAAAAGCGGTAAAACGTTGACAATGATGCCCTTGGCCAAAAAGGGCGTATGCGTTTTTTCCTGAATATATTCAGGAGAAAACGCATACGCCCTTTTTGGCCAACCAAGCAACCTGGAAAGACAAATCAGCGCTACAAAAAGTCTCGCTTCCCATCGGTCAAAAGGCCCATGCTGAAAAAAGTGTCAAAACCAGAAATGCAGGACAGGCCATGGAGAAATGGGAGCCTTGCTACACTGATGGGCGGGATGTAAATTGCCAACAGCCACTCTGGAGAAGTGAACGGTGAGTCCTGAAACATCTAAAAAACACAGCTTAGAGAGCATAGGGCACTTCCACTCATGGGGGTATAAATTGGGAAAATGAAAAATCAGCAAGACACAAGCACCCCAAAGTTTAGGGCTGCTCTGTTGACAAGGACCTCCACTTCGTTCCACCTTCAATATCCCAGGAAAGAGAAAAATGGATAAAGAAGTTGTGGTCCTTATGTACAATGGAATATCACTCAGCCATGAAATCAATGTCATAAGGCTAGTAGCAGCATGATGAGTGGATTTAGGTACGACGATTCTAAGTGAAATAAGTCACACAGAAAAGGACACTTCTCATAAGGTATCACTGATAGAGGGAATGTAAAAACCGTTACACTTGAACTGAATTACAAAACAGAAGAGAGGCACACATGCAGAAAACAAACTATGGCTGCTTAACGGGAAAGGTGAGGTGGGGTGATACATAAAACAAGGGTTTCAAATTAGCTCAGATACCGTTCCATAAACCCAATATGTAATAGACAAGACCTACTCCTTGCTCAGAGAACTGGACTCAACACGCCCTATTCACCGCACAAGAATATATCTGACTAGTAATAATCTTAAAACCTATGTACTGATATCTCTCTGTTAGTGTGTCAAGTGGGTGTAAAGCGGCATAAACACAGCAGTGAAAAGCAGCTAAACCCCATTATAAAAATAAATTACTTTGAAAAACCCATGAAACAAAGACAGTGAAAGAGAGCGAAATTCTTACACAATGCGTTCAGGGGCTGTGATGCAACCTGGATTGACCATATCTAGACCCACAGCTGGATGAGACATAAGGGTGGACACTCTTGGGGCTGAGAGGTTTGGTGAGGTTGGGTGAGCAAACGCAGACCCTTTAAAGTAATACTGCGTGGTACCCATCGCATGGGTCCCAAATCTCCAGGTTCAAGGGCATCTTCCTACATCGAAAACATGCATGAGAAACCCAGAAGATGGTACACCGTGTGATGGGGAAAGGTTTCTAAAACGCACCTCATTTCTCATCTCCTTGTGCCCGGGTTCGCCATTCCAGCCGCTCTACTAGCAATCTCCCTACTTGGAGCATCAGCACCTTTAACCTCCTGTTCCGTACAGGTTGCTATTTGTCCTGAGGATGAACGGGAAGACGTGGAACCAATGAGAGACTAGCTCTTGGTGTTGGGACAGGCACAGGTCACTCTATTTTCCCATCAGGAAGAAGAATTAACCACAGGCTCAGCCTGCCCCCTGGAACCAGAACAGGGCCTGAAGCCATCCTGCGCTTTTGCGGCCAGCTCCCAAAAAAGCGAGTTGTAAAATGGAGCTTCAGGGCACTGCAATTCACAAACCTGCAGAGTTATAAATGATAACTCTCGTCCACAAATATATTGAGGGAAGGCAAAGAAGAGGATTTGAAATCAAGGCAGAATTGCAGGGAACAGATTTCAGGAGGTAGATTCGAATCGCCTTTAAAGCACATGAAAAGCGGTAAAACGTTGACAATGATGCCCTTGGCCAAAAAGGGCGTATGCGTTTTTTCCTGAATATATTCAGGAAAAAACGCATACGCCCTTTTTGGCCAACCAAGCAACCTGGAAAGGCAAATCCGGGCTACAAAGAAGACTCGCTACCCATCGGTCAAAAGGGCCATGGTGAAAAAAGTGTCAAAACCAGAAATGCGGGACAGGCCATGGAGAAATGGGAGCCTTGCTACACTGATGGGCGGGATGTAAATTGCCAACAGACACTCTGGAGAAGTCTACGGTGAGTCCTGAAACATCTAAAAAACACAGCTTAGAGAGCATAGGGCACTTCCACTCATGGGGGTATAAATTGGGAAAATGAAAAATCAGCAAGACACAAGCACCCCAAAGTTTAGGGCTGCTCTGTTGACAAGGACCTCCACTTCGTTCCACCTTAAATATCCCAGGAAAGAGAAAAATGGATAAAGAAGTTGTGGTCCTTATGTACAATGGAAAATCACTCAGCCATGAAATCAATGTCATAAGGCTAGTAGCAGCATGATGAGTGGATTTAGGTACGACGATTCTAAGTGAAATAAGTCACACAGAAAAGGACACTTCTCATAAGGTATCACTTATAGAGGGAATGTAAAAACCGTTACACTTGAACTGAATTACAAAACAGAACAGAGTCTCACATGCAGAAAACACACTATGGCTGCTTAACGGGAAAGGTGAGGTGGGGTGATACGTAAAAAAAGGGTTTCAAATTAGCTCAGATACCGTTCCATAAACCCAATATGTAATAGACAAGACCTACTCCTTTCTCAGAGAACTGGACTCAACACGCCCTATTCACCGCACAAGAATATATCTGACTAGTAATAATCTTAAAACCTATGTATTGATATCTCTCTGTTAGTGTGTCAAGTGGGTGTAAAGCGGCATAAACACAGCAGTGAAAAGCAGCTAAACCCCATTATAAAAATAAATTACTTTGAAAAAACCACGAAACAAACACAGTGAAAGGGAGAGAAATTCTTACACAATGCGTTCAGGGGCTGTGATGCAACCTGGATTGACCATATCTAGACCCACAGCTGGATGAGACATAACGGTGGACACTCTTGGGGCTGAGAGGTTTGGTGAGGTTGGGTGAGCAAACGCAGACCCTTTAAATTAATACTGCGTGGTACCCGTCCAATGGGTCCCAAATCTCCAGGTTCAAGGGCATCTTCCTGCATCGAAAACATGCATGAGAAACCCAGAAGATGGTACACCGTGTGATGGGGAAAGGTTTCTAAAACGCACCTCATTTCTCATCTCATTGTGCCCGGGTTCGCCATTCCAGCCGCTCTACTAGCAATCTCCCTACTTGGAGCATCAGCACCTTTAACCTCCTGTTCCGTACAGGTTGCTATTTGTCCTGAGGATGAACGGGAAGACGTGGAACCAATGAGAGACTAGCTCTTGGTGTTGGGACAGGCACAGGTCACTCTATTTTCCCATCAGGAAGAAGAATTAACCACAGGCTCAGCCTGCCCCCTGGAACCAGAACAGGGCCTGAAGCCATCCTGCGCTTTTGCGGCCAGCTCCCAAAAAAGCGAGTTGTAAAATGGAGCTTCAGGGCACTGCAATTCACAAACCTGCAGAGTTATAAATGATAACTCTCGTCCACAAATATATTGAGGGAAGGCAAAGAAGAGGATTTGAAATCAAGGCAGAATTGCAGGGAACAGATTTCAGGAGGTAGATTCGAATCGCCTTTAAAGCACATGAAAAGCGGTAAAACGTTGACAATGATGCCCTTGGCCAAAAAGGGCGTATGCGTTTTTTCCTGAATATATTCAGGAAAAAACGCATACGCCCTTTTTGGCCAACCAAGCAACCTGGAAAGACAAATCAGCGCTACAAAAAGTCTCGCTTCCCATCGGTCAAAAGGCCCATGCTGAAAAAAGTGTCAAAACCAGAAATGCAAGACAGGCCATGGAGAAATGGGAGCCTTGCTACACTGATGGGCGGGATGTAAATTGCCAACAGCCACTCTGGAGAAGTGAACGGTGAGTCCTGAAACATCTAAAAAACACAGCTTAGAGAGCATAGGGCACTTCCACTCATGGGGGTATAAATTGGGAAAATGAAAAATCAGCAAGACACAAGCACCCCAAAGTTTAGGGCTGCTCTGTTGACAAGGACCTCCACTTCGTTCCACCTTCAATATCCCAGGAAAGAGAAAAATGGATAAAGAAGTTGTGGTCCTTATGTACAATGGAATATCACTCAGCCATGAAATCAATGTCATAAGGCTAGTAGCAGCATGATGAGTGGATTTAGGTACGACGATTCTAAGTGAAATAAGTCACACAGAAAAGGACACTTCTCATAAGGTATCACTGATAGAGGGAATGTAAAAACCGTTACACTTGAACTGAATTACAAAACAGAAGAGAGGCACACATGCAGAAAACACACTATGGCTGCTTAACGGGAAAGGTGAGGTGGGGTGATACATAAAACAAGGGTTTCAAATTAGCTCAGATACCGTTCCATAAACCCAATATGTAATAGACAAGACCTACTCCTTGCTCAGAGAACTGGACTCAACACGCCCTATTCACCGCACAAGAATATATCTGACTAGTAATAATCTTAAAACCTATGTACTGATATCTCTCTGTTAGTGTGTCAAGTGGCTGTAAAGCGGCATAAACACAGCAGTGAAAAGCAGCTAAACCCCATTATAAAAATAAATTACTTTGAAAAACCCATGAAACAAAGACAGTGAAAGAGAGCGAAATTCTTACACAATGCGTTCAGGGGCTGTGATGCAACCTGGATTGACCATATCTAGACCCACAGCTGGATGAGACATAAGGGTGGACACTCTTGGGGCTGAGAGGTTTGGTGAGGTTGGGTGAGCAAATGCAGACCCTTTAAAGTAATACTGCGTGGTACCCATCGCATGGGTCCCAAATCTCCAGGTTCAAGGGCATCTTCCTACATCGAAAACATGCATGAGAAAACAAAAAGATGGTACACCGTGTGATGGGGAAAGGTTTCTAAAACGCACCTCATTTCTCATCTCCTTGTGCCCGGGTTCGCCATTCCAGCCGCTCTACTAGCAATCTCCCTACTTGGAGCATCAGCACCTTTAACCTCCTGTTCCGTACAGGTTGCTATTTGTCCTGAGGATGAACGGGAAGACGTGGAACCAATGAGAGACTAGCTCTTGGTGTTGGGACAGGCACAGGTCACTCTATTTTCCCATCAGGAAGAAGAATTAACCACAGGCTCAGCCTGCCCCCTGGAACCAGAACAGGGCCTGAAGCCATCCTGCGCTTTTGCGGCCAGCTCCCAAAAAAGCGAGTTGTAAAATGGAGCTTCAGGGCACTGCAATTCACAAACCTGCAGAGTTATAAATGATAACTCTCGTCCACAAATATATTGAGGGAAGGCAAAGAAGAGGATTTGAAATCAAGGCAGAATTGCAGGGAACAGATTTCAGGAGGTAGATTCGAATCGCCTTTAAAGCACATGAAAAGCGGCAAAACGTTGACAATGATGCCCTTGGCCAAAAAGGGCGTATGCGTTTTTTCCTGAATATATTCAGGAAAAAACGCATACGCCCTTTTTGGCCAACCAAGCAACCTGGAAAGACAAATCAGCGCTACAAAAAGTCTCGCTTCCCATCGGTCAAAAGGCCCATGCTGAAAAAAGTGTCAAAACCAGAAATGCAAGACAGGCCATGGAGAAATGGGAGCCTTGCTACACTGATGGGCGGGATGTAAATTGCCAACAGCCACTCTGGAGAAGTGAACGGTGAGTCCTGAAACATCTAAAAAACACAGCTTAGAGAGCATAGGGCACTTCCACTCATGGGGGTATAAATTGGGAAAATGAAAAATCAGCAAGACACAAGCACCCCAAAGTTTAGGGCTGCTCTGTTGACAAGGACCTCCACTTCGTTCCACCTTCAATATCCCAGGAAAGAGAAAAATGGATAAAGAAGTTGTGGTCCTTATGTACAATGGAATATCACTCAGCCATGAAATCAATGTCATAAGGCTAGTAGCAGCATGATGAGTGGATTTAGGTACGACGATTCTAAGTGAAATAAGTCACACAGAAAAGGACACTTCTCATAAGGTATCACTGATAGAGGGAATGTAAAAACCGTTACACTTGAACTGAATTACAAAACAGAAGAGAGGCACACATGCAGAAAACACACTATGGCTGCTTAACGGGAAAGGTGAGGTGGGGTGATACATAAAACAAGGGTTTCAAATTAGCTCAGATACCGTTCCATAAACCCAATATGTAATAGACAAGACCTACTCCTTGCTCAGAGAACTGGACTCAACACGCCCTATTCACCGCACAAGAATATATCTGACTAGTAATAATCTTAAAACCTATGTACTGATATCTCTCTGTTAGTGTGTCAAGTGGCTGTAAAGCGGCATAAACACAGCAGTGAAAAGCAGCTAAACCCCATTATAAAAATAAATTACTTTGAAAAACCCATGAAACAAAGACAGTGAAAGAGAGCGAAATTCTTACACAATGCGTTCAGGGGCTGTGATGCAACCTGGATTGACCATATCTAGACCCACAGCTGGATGAGACATAAGGGTGGACACTCTTGGGGCTGAGAGGTTTGGTGAGGTTGGGTGAGCAAACGCAGACCCTTTAAAGTAATACTGCGTGGTACCCATCGCATGGGTCCCAAATCTCCAGGTTCAAGGGCATCTTCCTACATCGAAAACATGCATGAGAAAACAAAAAGATGGTACACCGTGTGATGGGGAAAGGTTTCTAAAACGCACCTCATTTCTCATCTCCTTGTGCCCGGGTTCGCCATTCCAGCCACTCTACTAGCAATCTCCCTACTTGGAGCATCAGCACCTTTAACCTCCTGTTCCGTACAGGTTGCTATTTGTCCTGAGGATGAACGGGAAGACGTGGAACCAATGAGAGACTAGCTCTTGGTGTTGGGACAGGCACAGGTCACTCTATTTTCCCATCAGGAAGAAGAATTAACCACAGGCTCAGCCTGCCCCCTGGAACCAGAACAGGGCCTGAAGCCATCCTGCGCTTTTGCGGCCAGCTCCCAAAAAAGCGAGTTGTAAAATGGAGCTTCAGGGCACTGCAATTCACAAACCTGCAGAGTTATAAATGATAACTCTCGTCCACAAATATATTGAGGGAAGGCAAAGAAGAGGATTTGAAATCAAGGCAGAATTGCAGGGAACAGATTTCAGGAGGTAGATTCGAATCGCCTTTAAAGCACATGAAAAGCGGTAAAACGTTGACAATGATGCCCTTGGCCAAAAAGGGCGTATGCGTTTTTTCCTGAATATATTCAGGAAAAAACGCATACGCCCTTTTTGGCCAACCAAGCAACCTGGAAAGACAAATCAGCGCTACAAAAAGTCTCGCTTCCCATCGGTCAAAAGGCCCATGCTGAAAAAAGTGTCAAAACCAGAAATGCAAGACAGGCCATGGAGAAATGGGAGCCTTGCTACACTGATGGGCGGGATGTAAATTGCCAACAGCCACTCTGGAGAAGTGAACGGTGAGTCCTGAAACATCTAAAAAACACAGCTTAGAGAGCATAGGGCACTTCCACTCATGGGGGTATAAATTGGGAAAATGAAAAATCAGCAAGACACAAGCACCCCAAAGTTTAGGGCTGCTCTGTTGACAAGGACCTCCACTTCGTTCCACCTTCAATATCCCAGGAAAGAGAAAAATGGATAAAGAAGTTGTGGTCCTTATATACAATGGAATATCACTCAGCCATGAAATCAATGTCATAAGGCTAGTAGCAGCATGATGAGTGGATTTAGGTACGACGATTCTAAGTGAAATAAGTCACACAGAAAAGGACACTTCTCATAAGGTATCACTGATAGAGGGAATGTAAAAACCGTTACACTTGAACTGAATTACAAAACAGAAGAGAGGCACACATGCAGAAAACAAACTATGGCTGCTTAACGGGAAAGGTGAGGTGGGGTGATACATAAAACAAGGGGTTCACATTAGCTCAGATACCGTTCCATAAACCCAATATGTAATAGACAAGACCTACTCCTTGCTCAGAGAACTGGACTCAACACTCCCTATTCACCGCACAAGAATATATATGACTAGTAATAATCTTAAAACCTATGTATTGATATCTCTCTATTAGTGTGTCAAGTGGGTGTAAAGTGGCATAAACACAGCAGTGAAAAGCAGCTAAGCCCCATTATAAAAATAAATTACTTTGAAAAACCCATGAAACAAAGACAGTGAAAGAGAGCGAAATTCTTACACAATGCGTTCAGGGGCTGTGATGCAACCTGGATTGACCATATCTAGACCCACAGCTGGATGAGACATAAGGGTGGACACTCTTGGGGCTGAGAGGTTTGGTGAGGTTGGGTGAGCAAACGCAGACCCTTTAAAGTAATACTGCGTGGTACCCATCGCATGGGTCCCAAATCTCCAGGTTCAAGGGCATCTTCCTGCATCGAAAACATGCATGAGAAACCCAGAAGATGGTACACCATGTGATGGGGAAAGGTTTCTAAAACGAACCTCATTTCTCATCCCCTTGTGCCCGGGTTCCCCATTCCAGCCACTTTACTAGCAATCTCCCTACTTGGAGCATCAGCACCTTTAACCTCCTGTTCCGTACAGGTTGCAATTTGTCCTGAGGATGAACGGGAAGATGGGGAACCAATGAGAGACTAGCTCTTGGTGTGGACACAGGCACAGGTCACTCTATTTTCCCATCATGAAGAAGAATTAACCACAGGCTCAGCCTGCCCCCCGGAACAAGAACAGGGCGTGAATCCATCATGCGCTTTTGCGGCCAGATCCCAAAAAAGCGAGTTGTAAAATGGAGGTTCAGGGCACTGCAATTCACAAACCTACAGAGTTATAAATGATAACTCTCGTCCACAAATATATTGAGGGAAGGCAAAGCAGAGGATTTGAAATCAAGGCAGAATTGCAGGAAACAGATTTCAGGAGGTAGATTCGAATCGCCTTTAAAGCACATGAAAAGCGGCAAAACGTTGACAATGATGCCCTTGGCCAAAAAGGGCGTATGCGTTTTTTCCTGAATATATTCAGGAAAAAACGCATACGCCCTTTTTGGCCAACCAAGCAACCTGGAAAGGCAAATCAGGGCTACAAAGAAGACTCGCTACCCATCGGTCAAAAGGGCCATGCTGAAAAACGTGTCAAAACCAGAAATGCAGGACAGGCCATGGAGAAATGGGAGCCTTGCTACACTGATGGGCGGGATGTAAATTGCCAACAGCCACTCTGGAGAAGTGTACGGTGAGTCCTGAAACATCTAAAAAACACAGTTTAGACAGCATAGGGCACTTCCACTCATGGGGGTATAAATTGGGAAAATGAAAAATCAGCAAGACACAAGCACCCCAAAGTTTAGGGCTGCTCTGTTGACAAGGACCTCCACTTCGTTCCACCTTCAATATCCCAGGAAAGAGAAAAATGGATAAAGAAGTTGTGGTCCTTATGTACAATGGAATATCACTCAGCCATGAAATCAATGTCATAAGGCTAGTAGCAGCATGATGAGTGGATTTAGGTACGACGATTCTAAGTGAAATAAGTCACACAGAAAAGGACACTTCTCATAAGGTATCACTTATACAGGGAATGTAAAAACCGTTACACTTGAACTGAATTACAAAACAGAACAGAGTCACACATGCAGAAAACACACTATGGCTGCTTAACGGGAAAGGTGAGGTGGGGTGATACATAAAACAAGGGTTTCAAATTAGCTCAGATACCGTTCCATAAACCCAATATGTAATAGACAAGACCTACTCCTTGCTCAGAGAACTGGACTCAACACGCCCTATTCACCGCACGAGAATATATCTGACTAGGAATAATCTTAAAACCTATGTATTGATATCTCTCTGTTAGTGTGTCAAGTGGGTGTAAAGCGGCATAAACACAGCAGTGAAAAGCAGCTAAACCCCATTATAAAAATAAATTATTTTGAAAAACCCATGAAACAAAGACAGTGAAAGAGAGAGAAATTCTTACACAATGCATTCAAGGGCTGTGATGCAACCTAGATGGACCATATCTAGACCCACAGCTGGATGAGACATAAGGGTGGACACTCTTGGGGCTGAGAGGTTTGGTGAGGTTGGGTGAGCAAACGCAGACCCTTTAAAGTAATACTGCGTAGTACCCGTCCCATGGGATCCAAATCTCCAGGTTCAAGGGCATCTTCCTACATCGAAAACATGCATCAGAAACCCAGAAGATGGTACACCGTGTGATGGGGAAAGGTTTCTAAAACGAACCTCATTTCTCATCTCCTTGTGCCCGGGTTCGCCATTCCAGCCGCTTTACTAGCAATCTCCCTACTTGGAGCATCAGCACCTTTAACCTCCTGTTCCGTACAGGTTGCAATTTGTCCTGAGGATAAACGGGAAGACGGGGAACCAATGAGAGACTAGCTCTTGGTGTGGACACAGGCACAGGTCACTCTATTTTCCCATCAGGAAGAAGAATTAACCACAGGCTCAGCCTGCCCCCCGGAACAAGAACAGGGCGGGAATCCATCATGCGCTTTTGCGGCCAGCTCCCAAAAAAGCGAGTTGTAAAATGGAGGTTCAGGGCACTGCAATTCACAAACCTGCAGAGTTATAAATGATAACTCTCGTCCACAAATATATTGAGGGAAGGCAAAGAAGAGGATTTGAAATCAAGGCAGAATTGCAGGAAACAGATTTCAGGAGGTAGATTCGAATCGCCTTTAAAGCACATGAAAAGCGGCAAAACGTTGACAATGATGCCCTTGGCCAAAAAGGGCGTATGCGTTTTTTCCTGAATATATTCAGGAAAAAACGCATACGCCCTTTTTGGCCAACCAAGCAACCTGGAAAGGCAAATCAGGGCTACAAAGAAGACTCGCTACCCATCGGTCAAAAGGGCCATGGTGAAAAAAGTGTCAAAACCAGAAATGCGGGACAGGCCATGGAGAAATGGGAGCCTTGCTACACTGATGGGCGGGATGTAAATTGCCAACAGACACTCTGGAGAAGTCTACGGTGAGTCCTGAAACATCTAAAAAACACAGCTTAGAGAGCATAGGGCACTTCCACTCATGGGGGTATAAATTGGGAAAATGAAAAATCAGCAAGACACAAGCACCCCAAAGTTTAGGGCTGCTCTGTTGACAAGGACCTCCACTTCATTCCACCTTAAATATCCCAGGAAAGAGAAAAATGGATAAAGAAGTTGTGGTCCTTATGTACAATGGAAAATCACTCAGCCATGAAATCAATGTCATAAGGCTAGTAGCAGCATGATGAGTGGATTTAGGTACGACGATTCTAAGTGAAATAAGTCACACAGAAAAGGACACTTCTCATAAGGTATCACTTATAGAGGGAATGTAAAAACCGTTACACTTGAACTGAATTACAAAACAGAACAGAGTCTCACATGCAGAAAACACACTATGGCTGCTTAACGGGAAAGGTGAGGTGGGGTGATACGTAAAAAAAGGGTTTCAAATTAGCTCAGATACCGTTCCATAAACCCAATATGTAATAGACAAGACCTACTCCTTTCTCAGAGAACTGGACTCAACACACCCTATTCACCGCACAAGAATATATCTGACTAGTAATAATCTTAAAACCTATGTATTGATATCTCTCTGTTAGTGTGTCAAGTGGGTGTAAAGCGGCATAAACACAGCAGTGAAAAGCAGCTAAACCCCATTATAAAAATAAATTACTTTGAAAAAACCACGAAACAAACACAGTGAAAGGGAGAGAAATTCTTACACAATGCGTTCAGGGGCTGTGATGCAACCTGGATTGACCATATCTAGACCCACAGCTGGATGAGACATAACGGTGGACACTCTTGGGGCTGAGAGGTTTGGTGAGGTTGGGTGAGCAAACGCAGACCCTTTAAATTAATACTGCGTGGTACCCGTCCAATGGGTCCCAAATCTCCAGGTTCAAGGGCATCTTCCTGCATCGAAAACATGCATGAGAAACCCAGAAGATGGTACACCGTGTGATGGGGAAAGGTTTCTAAAACGCACCTCATTTCTCATCTCATTGTGCCCGGGTTCGCCATTCCAGCCGCTCTACTAGCAATCTCCCTACTTGGAGCATCAGCACCTTTAACCTCCTGTTCCGTACAGGTTGCTATTTGTCCTGAGGATGAACGGGAAGACGTGGAACCAATGAGAGACTAGCTCTTGGTGTTGGGACAGGCACAGGTCACTCTATTTTCCCATCAGGAAGAAGAATTAACCACAGGCTCAGCCTGCCCCCTGGAACCAGAACAGGGCCTGAAGCCATCCTGCGCTTTTGCGGCCAGCTCCCAAAAAAGCGAGTTGTAAAATGGAGCTTCAGGGCACTGCAATTCACAAACCTGCAGAGTTATAAATGATAACTCTCGTCCACAAATATATTGAGGGAAGGCAAAGAAGAGGATTTGAAATCAAGGCAGAATTGCAGGGAACAGATTTCAGGAGGTAGATTCGAATCGCCTTTAAAGCACATGAAAAGCGGTAAAACGTTGACAATGATGCCCTTGGCCAAAAAGGGCGTATGCGTTTTTTCCTGAATATATTCAGGAAAAAACGCATACGCCCTTTTTGGCCAACCAAGCAACCTGGAAAGACAAATCAGCGCTACAAAAAGTCTCGCTTCCCATCGGTCAAAAGGCCCATGCTGAAAAAAGTGTCAAAACCAGAAATGCAAGACAGGCCATGGAGAAATGGGAGCCTTGCTACACTGATGGGCGGGATGTAAATTGCCAACAGCCACTCTGGAGAAGTGAACGGTGAGTCCTGAAACATCTAAAAAACACAGCTTAGAGAGCATAGGGCACTTCCACTCATGGGGGTATAAATTGGGAAAATGAAAAATCAGCAAGACACAAGCACCCCAAAGTTTAGGGCTGCTCTGTTGACAAGGACCTCCACTTCGTTCCACCTTCAATATCCCAGGAAAGAGAAAAATGGATAAAGAAGTTGTGGTCCTTATGTACAATGGAATATCACTCAGCCATGAAATCAATGTCATAAGGCTAGTAGCAGCATGATGAGTGGATTTAGGTACGACGATTCTAAGTGAAATAAGTCACACAGAAAAGGACACTTCTCATAAGGTATCACTGATAGAGGGAATGTAAAAACCGTTACACTTGAACTGAATTACAAAACAGAAGAGAGGCACACATGCAGAAAACAAACTATGGCTGCTTAACGGGAAAGGTGAGGTGGGGTGATACATAAAACAAGGGTTTCAAATTAGCTCAGATACCGTTCCATAAACCCAATATGTAATAGACAAGACCTACTCCTTGCTCAGAGAACTGGACTCAACACGCCCTATTCACCGCACAAGAATATATCTGACTAGTAATAATCTTAAAACCTATGTACTGATATCTCTCTGTTAGTGTGTCAAGTGGGTGTAAAGCGGCATAAACACAGCAGTGAAAAGCAGCTAAACCCCATTATAAAAATAAATTACTTTGAAAAACCCATGAAACAAAGACAGTGAAAGAGAGCGAAATTCTTACACAATGCGTTCAGGGGCTGTGATGCAACCTGGATTGACCATATCTAGACCCACAGCTGGATGAGACATAAGGGTGGACACTCTTGGGGCTGAGAGGTTTGGTGAGGTTGGGTGAGCAAACGCAGACCCTTTAAAGTAATACTGCGTGGTACCCATCGCATGGGTCCCAAATCTCCAGGTTCAAGGGCATCTTCCTACATCGAAAACATGCATGAGAAACCCAGAAGATGGTACACCGTGTGATGGGGAAAGGTTTCTAAAACGCACCTCATTTCTCATCTCCTTGTGCCCGGGTTCGCCATTCCAGCCGCTCTACTAGCAATCTCCCTACTTGGAGCATCAGCACCTTTAACCTCCTGTTCCGTACAGGTTGCTATTTGTCCTGAGGATGAACGGGAAGACGTGGAACCAATGAGAGACTAGCTCTTGGTGTTGGGACAGGCACAGGTCACTCTATTTTCCCATCAGGAAGAAGAATTAACCACAGGCTCAGCCTGCCCCCTGGAACCAGAACAGGGCCTGAAGCCATCCTGCGCTTTTGCGGCCAGCTCCCAAAAAAGCGAGTTGTAAAATGGAGCTTCAGGGCACTGCAATTCACAAACCTGCAGAGTTATAAATGATAACTCTCGTCCACAAATATATTGAGGGAAGGCAAAGAAGAGGATTTGAAATCAAGGCAGAATTGCAGGGAACAGATTTCAGGAGGTAGATTCGAATCGCCTTTAAAGCACATGAAAAGCGGTAAAACGTTGACAATGATGCCCTTGGCCAAAAAGGGCGTATGCGTTTTTTCCTGAATATATTCAGGAGAAAACGCATACGCCCTTTTTGGCCAACCAAGCAACCTGGAAAGACAAATCAGCGCTACAAAAAGTCTCGCTTCCCATCGGTCAAAAGGCCCATGCTGAAAAAAGTGTCAAAACCAGAAATGCAGGACAGGCCATGGAGAAATGGGAGCCTTGCTACACTGATGGGCGGGATGTAAATTGCCAACAGCCACTCTGGAGAAGTGAACGGTGAGTCCTGAAACATCTAAAAAACACAGCTTAGAGAGCATAGGGCACTTCCACTCATGGGGGTATAAATTGGGAAAATGAAAAATCAGCAAGACACAAGCACCCCAAAGTTTAGGGCTGCTCTGTTGACAAGGACCTCCACTTCGTTCCACCTTCAATATCCCAGGAAAGAGAAAAATGGATAAAGAAGTTGTGGTCCTTATGTACAATGGAATATCACTCAGCCATGAAATCAATGTCATAAGGCTAGTAGCAGCATGATGAGTGGATTTAGGTACGACGATTCTAAGTGAAATAAGTCACACAGAAAAGGACACTTCTCATAAGGTATCACTGATAGAGGGAATGTAAAAACCGTTACACTTGAACTGAATTACAAAACAGAAGAGAGGCACACATGCAGAAAACAAACTATGGCTGCTTAACGGGAAAGGTGAGGTGGGGTGATACATAAAACAAGGGTTTCAAATTAGCTCAGATACCGTTCCATAAACCCAATATGTAATAGACAAGACCTACTCCTTGCTCAGAGAACTGGACTCAACACGCCCTATTCACCGCACAAGAATATATCTGACTAGTAATAATCTTAAAACCTATGTACTGATATCTCTCTGTTAGTGTGTCAAGTGGGTGTAAAGCGGCATAAACACAGCAGTGAAAAGCAGCTAAACCCCATTATAAAAATAAATTACTTTGAAAAACCCATGAAACAAAGACAGTGAAAGAGAGCGAAATTCTTACACAATGCGTTCAGGGGCTGTGATGCAACCTGGATTGACCATATCTAGACCCACAGCTGGATGAGACATAAGGGTGGACACTCTTGGGGCTGAGAGGTTTGGTGAGGTTGGGTGAGCAAACGCAGACCCTTTAAAGTAATACTGCGTGGTACCCATCGCATGGGTCCCAAATCTCCAGGTTCAAGGGCATCTTCCTACATCGAAAACATGCATGAGAAACCCAGAAGATGGTACACCGTGTGATGGGGAAAGGTTTCTAAAACGCACCTCATTTCTCATCTCCTTGTGCCCGGGTTCGCCATTCCAGCCGCTCTACTAGCAATCTCCCTACTTGGAGCATCAGCACCTTTAACCTCCTGTTCCGTACAGGTTGCTATTTGTCCTGAGGATGAACGGGAAGACGTGGAACCAATGAGAGACTAGCTCTTGGTGTTGGGACAGGCACAGGTCACTCTATTTTCCCATCAGGAAGAAGAATTAACCACAGGCTCAGCCTGCCCCCTGGAACCAGAACAGGGCCTGAAGCCATCCTGCGCTTTTGCGGCCAGCTCCCAAAAAAGCGAGTTGTAAAATGGAGCTTCAGGGCACTGCAATTCACAAACCTGCAGAGTTATAAATGATAACTCTCGTCCACAAATATATTGAGGGAAGGCAAAGAAGAGGATTTGAAATCAAGGCAGAATTGCAGGGAACAGATTTCAGGAGGTAGATTCGAATCGCCTTTAAAGCACATGAAAAGCGGTAAAACGTTGACAATGATGCCCTTGGCCAAAAAGGGCGTATGCGTTTTTTCCTGAATATATTCAGGAAAAAACGCATACGCCCTTTTTGGCCAACCAAGCAACCTGGAAAGACAAATCAGCGCTACAAAAAGTCTCGCTTCCCATCGGTCAAAAGGCCCATGCTGAAAAAAGTGTCAAAACCAGAAATGCAAGACAGGCCATGGAGAAATGGGAGCCTTGCTACACTGATGGGCGGGATGTAAATTGCCAACAGCCACTCTGGAGAAGTGAACGGTGAGTCCTGAAACATCTAAAAAACACAGCTTAGAGAGCATAGGGCACTTCCACTCATGGGGGTATAAATTGGGAAAATGAAAAATCAGCAAGACACAAGCACCCCAAAGTTTAGGGCTGCTCTGTTGACAAGGACCTCCACTTCGTTCCACCTTCAATATCCCAGGAAAGAGAAAAATGGATAAAGAAGTTGTGGTCCTTATGTACAATGGAATATCACTCAGCCATGAAATCAATGTCATAAGGCTAGTAGCAGCATGATGAGTGGATTTAGGTACGACGATTCTAAGTGAAATAAGTCACACAGAAAAGGACACTTCTCATAAGGTATCACTGATAGAGGGAATGTAAAAACCGTTACACTTGAACTGAATTACAAAACAGAAGAGAGGCACACATGCAGAAAACAAACTATGGCTGCTTAACGGGAAAGGTGAGGTGGGGTGATACATAAAACAAGGGTTTCAAATTAGCTCAGATACCGTTCCATAAACCCAATATGTAATAGACAAGACCTACTCCTTGCTCAGAGAACTGGACTCAACACGCCCTATTCACCGCACAAGAATATATCTGACTAGTAATAATCTTAAAACCTATGTACTGATATCTCTCTGTTAGTGTGTCAAGTGGGTGTAAAGCGGCATAAACACAGCAGTGAAAAGCAGCTAAACCCCATTATAAAAATAAATTACTTTGAAAAACCCATGAAACAAAGACAGTGAAAGAGAGCGAAATTCTTACACAATGCGTTCAGGGGCTGTGATGCAACCTGGATTGACCATATCTAGACCCACAGCTGGATGAGACATAAGGGTGGACACTCTTGGGGCTGAGAGGTTTGGTGAGGTTGGGTGAGCAAACGCAGACCCTTTAAAGTAATACTGCGTGGTACCCATCGCATGGGTCCCAAATCTCCAGGTTCAAGGGCATCTTCCTACATCGAAAACATGCATGAGAAACCCAGAAGATGGTACACCGTGTGATGGGGAAAGGTTTCTAAAACGCACCTCATTTCTCATCTCCTTGTGCCCGGGTTCGCCATTCCAGCCGCTCTACTAGCAATCTCCCTACTTGGAGCATCAGCACCTTTAACCTCCTGTTCCGTACAGGTTGCTATTTGTCCTGAGGATGAACGGGAAGACGTGGAACCAATGAGAGACTAGCTCTTGGTGTTGGGACAGGCACAGGTCACTCTATTTTCCCATCAGGAAGAAGAATTAACCACAGGCTCAGCCTGCCCCCTGGAACCAGAACAGGGCCTGAAGCCATCCTGCGCTTTTGCGGCCAGCTCCCAAAAAAGCGAGTTGTAAAATGGAGCTTCAGGGCACTGCAATTCACAAACCTGCAGAGTTATAAATGATAACTCTCGTCCACAAATATATTGAGGGAAGGCAAAGAAGAGGATTTGAAATCAAGGCAGAATTGCAGGGAACAGATTTCAGGAGGTAGATTCGAATCGCCTTTAAAGCACATGAAAAGCGGTAAAACGTTGACAATGATGCCCTTGGCCAAAAAGGGCGTATGCGTTTTTTCCTGAATATATTCAGGAGAAAACGCATACGCCCTTTTTGGCCAACCAAGCAACCTGGAAAGACAAATCAGCGCTACAAAAAGTCTCGCTTCCCATCGGTCAAAAGGCCCATGCTGAAAAAAGTGTCAAAACCAGAAATGCAGGACAGGCCATGGAGAAATGGGAGCCTTGCTACACTGATGGGCGGGATGTAAATTGCCAACAGCCACTCTGGAGAAGTGAACGGTGAGTCCTGAAACATCTAAAAAACACAGCTTAGAGAGCATAGGGCACTTCCACTCATGGGGGTATAAATTGGGAAAATGAAAAATCAGCAAGACACAAGCACCCCAAAGTTTAGGGCTGCTCTGTTGACAAGGACCTCCACTTCGTTCCACCTTCAATATCCCAGGAAAGAGAAAAATGGATAAAGAAGTTGTGGTCCTTATGTACAATGGAATATCACTCAGCCATGAAATCAATGTCATAAGGCTAGTAGCAGCATGATGAGTGGATTTAGGTACGACGATTCTAAGTGAAATAAGTCACACAGAAAAGGACACTTCTCATAAGGTATCACTGATAGAGGGAATGTAAAAACCGTTACACTTGAACTGAATTACAAAACAGAAGAGAGGCACACATGCAGAAAACAAACTATGGCTGCTTAACGGGAAAGGTGAGGTGGGGTGATACATAAAACAAGGGTTTCAAATTAGCTCAGATACCGTTCCATAAACCCAATATGTAATAGACAAGACCTACTCCTTGCTCAGAGAACTGGACTCAACACGCCCTATTCACCGCACAAGAATATATCTGACTAGTAATAATCTTAAAACCTATGTACTGATATCTCTCTGTTAGTGTGTCAAGTGGGTGTAAAGCGGCATAAACACAGCAGTGAAAAGCAGCTAAACCCCATTATAAAAATAAATTACTTTGAAAAACCCATGAAACAAAGACAGTGAAAGAGAGCGAAATTCTTACACAATGCGTTCAGGGGCTGTGATGCAACCTGGATTGACCATATCTAGACCCACAGCTGGATGAGACATAAGGGTGGACACTCTTGGGGCTGAGAGGTTTGGTGAGGTTGGGTGAGCAAACGCAGACCCTTTAAAGTAATACTGCGTGGTACCCATCGCATGGGTCCCAAATCTCCAGGTTCAAGGGCATCTTCCTACATCGAAAACATGCATGAGAAACCCAGAAGATGGTACACCGTGTGATGGGGAAAGGTTTCTAAAACGCACCTCATTTCTCATCTCCTTGTGCCCGGGTTCGCCATTCCAGCCGCTCTACTAGCAATCTCCCTACTTGGAGCATCAGCACCTTTAACCTCCTGTTCCGTACAGGTTGCTATTTGTCCTGAGGATGAACGGGAAGACGTGGAACCAATGAGAGACTAGCTCTTGGTGTTGGGACAGGCACAGGTCACTCTATTTTCCCATCAGGAAGAAGAATTAACCACAGGCTCAGCCTGCCCCCTGGAACCAGAACAGGGCCTGAAGCCATCCTGCGCTTTTGCGGCCAGCTCCCAAAAAAGCGAGTTGTAAAATGGAGCTTCAGGGCACTGCAATTCACAAACCTGCAGAGTTATAAATGATAACTCTCGTCCACAAATATATTGAGGGAAGGCAAAGAAGAGGATTTGAAATCAAGGCAGAATTGCAGGGAACAGATTTCAGGAGGTAGATTCGAATCGCCTTTAAAGCACATGAAAAGCGGCAAAACGTTGACAATGATGCCCTTGGCCAAAAAGGGCGTATGCGTTTTTTCCTGAATATATTCAGGAGAAAACGCATACGCCCTTTTTGGCCAACCAAGCAACCTGGAAAGACAAATCAGCGCTACAAAAAGTCTCGCTTCCCATCGGTCAAAAGGCCCATGCTGAAAAAAGTGTCAAAACCAGAAATGCAGGACAGGCCATGGAGAAATGGGAGCCTTGCTACACTGATGGGCGGGATGTAAATTGCCAACAGCCACTCTGGAGAAGTGAACGGTGAGTCCTGAAACATCTAAAAAACACAGCTTAGAGAGCATAGGGCACTTCCACTCATGGGGGTATAAATTGGGAAAATGAAAAATCAGCAAGACACAAGCACCCCAAAGTTTAGGGCTGCTCTGTTGACAAGGACCTCCACTTCGTTCCACCTTCAATATCCCAGGAAAGAGAAAAATGGATAAAGAAGTTGTGGTCCTTATGTACAATGGAATATCACTCAGCCATGAAATCAATGTCATAAGGCTAGTAGCAGCATGATGAGTGGATTTAGGTACGACGATTCTAAGTGAAATAAGTCACACAGAAAAGGACACTTCTCATAAGGTATCACTGATAGAGGGAATGTAAAAACCGTTACACTTGAACTGAATTACAAAACAGAAGAGAGGCACACATGCAGAAAACAAACTATGGCTGCTTAACGGGAAAGGTGAGGTGGGGTGATACATAAAACAAGGGTTTCAAATTAGCTCAGATACCGTTCCATAAACCCAATATGTAATAGACAAGACCTACTCCTTGCTCAGAGAACTGGACTCAACACGCCCTATTCACCGCACAAGAATATATCTGACTAGTAATAATCTTAAAACCTATGTACTGATATCTCTCTGTTAGTGTGTCAAGTGGGTGTAAAGCGGCATAAACACAGCAGTGAAAAGCAGCTAAACCCCATTATAAAAATAAATTACTTTGAAAAACCCATGAAACAAAGACAGTGAAAGAGAGCGAAATTCTTACACAATGCGTTCAGGGGCTGTGATGCAACCTGGATTGACCATATCTAGACCCACAGCTGGATGAGACATAAGGGTGGACACTCTTGGGGCTGAGAGGTTTGGTGAGGTTGGGTGAGCAAACGCAGACCCTTTAAAGTAATACTGCGTGGTACCCATCGCATGGGTCCCAAATCTCCAGGTTCAAGGGCATCTTCCTACATCGAAAACATGCATGAGAAACCCAGAAGATGGTACACCGTGTGATGGGGAAAGGTTTCTAAAACGCACCTCATTTCTCATCTCCTTGTGCCCGGGTTCGCCATTCCAGCCGCTCTACTAGCAATCTCCCTACTTGGAGCATCAGCACCTTTAACCTCCTGTTCCGTACAGGTTGCTATTTGTCCTGAGGATGAACGGGAAGACGTGGAACCAATGAGAGACTAGCTCTTGGTGTTGGGACAGGCACAGGTCACTCTATTTTCCCATCAGGAAGAAGAATTAACCACAGGCTCAGCCTGCCCCCTGGAACCAGAACAGGGCCTGAAGCCATCCTGCGCTTTTGCGGCCAGCTCCCAAAAAAGCGAGTTGTAAAATGGAGCTTCAGGGCACTGCAATTCACAAACCTGCAGAGTTATAAATGATAACTCTCGTCCACAAATATATTGAGGGAAGGCAAAGAAGAGGATTTGAAATCAAGGCAGAATTGCAGGGAACAGATTTCAGGAGGTAGATTCGAATCGCCTTTAAAGCACATGAAAAGCGGTAAAACGTTGACAATGATGCCCTTGGCCAAAAAGGGCGTATGCGTTTTTTCCTGAATATATTCAGGAAAAAACGCATACGCCCTTTTTGGCCAACCAAGCAACCTGGAAAGACAAATCAGCGCTACAAAAAGTCTCGCTTCCCATCGGTCAAAAGGCCCATGCTGAAAAAAGTGTCAAAACCAGAAATGCAAGACAGGCCATGGAGAAATGGGAGCCTTGCTACACTGATGGGCGGGATGTAAATTGCCAACAGCCACTCTGGAGAAGTGAACGGTGAGTCCTGAAACATCTAAAAAACACAGCTTAGAGAGCATAGGGCACTTCCACTCATGGGGGTATAAATTGGGAAAATGAAAAATCAGCAAGACACAAGCACCCCAAAGTTTAGGGCTGCTCTGTTGACAAGGACCTCCACTTCGTTCCACCTTCAATATCCCAGGAAAGAGAAAAATGGATAAAGAAGTTGTGGTCCTTATGTACAATGGAATATCACTCAGCCATGAAATCAATGTCATAAGGCTAGTAGCAGCATGATGAGTGGATTTAGGTACGACGATTCTAAGTGAAATAAGTCACACAGAAAAGGACACTTCTCATAAGGTATCACTGATAGAGGGAATGTAAAAACCGTTACACTTGAACTGAATTACAAAACAGAAGAGAGGCACACATGCAGAAAACAAACTATGGCTGCTTAACGGGAAAGGTGAGGTGGGGTGATACATAAAACAAGGGTTTCAAATTAGCTCAGATACCGTTCCATAAACCCAATATGTAATAGACAAGACCTACTCCTTGCTCAGAGAACTGGACTCAACACGCCCTATTCACCGCACAAGAATATATCTGACTAGTAATAATCTTAAAACCTATGTACTGATATCTCTCTGTTAGTGTGTCAAGTGGGTGTAAAGCGGCATAAACACAGCAGTGAAAAGCAGCTAAACCCCATTATAAAAATAAATTACTTTGAAAAACCCATGAAACAAAGACAGTGAAAGAGAGCGAAATTCTTACACAATGCGTTCAGGGGCTGTGATGCAACCTGGATTGACCATATCTAGACCCACAGCTGGATGAGACATAAGGGTGGACACTCTTGGGGCTGAGAGGTTTGGTGAGGTTGGGTGAGCAAACGCAGACCCTTTAAAGTAATACTGCGTGGTACCCATCGCATGGGTCCCAAATCTCCAGGTTCAAGGGCATCTTCCTACATCGAAAACATGCATGAGAAACCCAGAAGATGGTACACCGTGTGATGGGGAAAGGTTTCTAAAACGCACCTCATTTCTCATCTCCTTGTGCCCGGGTTCGCCATTCCAGCCGCTCTACTAGCAATCTCCCTACTTGGAGCATCAGCACCTTTAACCTCCTGTTCCGTACAGGTTGCTATTTGTCCTGAGGATGAACGGGAAGACGTGGAACCAATGAGAGACTAGCTCTTGGTGTTGGGACAGGCACAGGTCACTCTATTTTCCCATCAGGAAGAAGAATTAACCACAGGCTCAGCCTGCCCCCTGGAACCAGAACAGGGCCTGAAGCCATCCTGCGCTTTTGCGGCCAGCTCCCAAAAAAGCGAGTTGTAAAATGGAGCTTCAGGGCACTGCAATTCACAAACCTGCAGAGTTATAAATGATAACTCTCGTCCACAAATATATTGAGGGAAGGCAAAGAAGAGGATTTGAAATCAAGGCAGAATTGCAGGGAACAGATTTCAGGAGGTAGATTCGAATCGCCTTTAAAGCACATGAAAAGCGGTAAAACGTTGACAATGATGCCCTTGGCCAAAAAGGGCGTATGCGTTTTTTCCTGAATATATTCAGGAAAAAACGCATACGCCCTTTTTGGCCAACCAAGCAACCTGGAAAGACAAATCAGCGCTACAAAAAGTCTCGCTTCCCATCGGTCAAAAGGCCCATGCTGAAAAAAGTGTCAAAACCAGAAATGCAAGACAGGCCATGGAGAAATGGGAGCCTTGCTACACTGATGGGCGGGATGTAAATTGCCAACAGCCACTCTGGAGAAGTGAACGGTGAGTCCTGAAACATCTAAAAAACACAGCTTAGAGAGCATAGGGCACTTCCACTCATGGGGGTATAAATTGGGAAAATGAAAAATCAGCAAGACACAAGCACCCCAAAGTTGAGGGCTGCTCTGTTGACAAGGACCTCCACTTCGTTCCACCTTCAATATCCCAGGAAAGAGAAAAATGGATAAAGAAGTTGTGGTCCTTATGTACAATGGAATATCACTCAGCCATGAAATCAATGTCATAAGGCTAGTAGCAGCATGATGAGTGGATTTAGGTACGACGATTCTAAGTGAAATAAGTCACACAGAAAAGGACACTTCTCATAAGGTATCACTGATAGAGGGAATGTAAAAACCGTTACACTTGAACTGAATTACAAAACAGAAGAGAGGCACACATGCAGAAAACAAACTATGGCTGCTTAACGGGAAAGGTGAGGTGGGGTGATACATAAAACAAGGGTTTCAAATTAGCTCAGATACCGTTCCATAAACCCAATATGTAATAGACAAGACCTACTCCTTGCTCAGAGAACTGGACTCAACACGCCCTATTCACCGCACAAGAATATATCTGACTAGTAATAATCTTAAAACCTATGTACTGATATCTCTCTGTTAGTGTGTCAAGTGGCTGTAAAGCGGCATAAACACAGCAGTGAAAAGCAGCTAAACCCCATTATAAAAATAAATTACTTTGAAAAACCCATGAAACAAAGACAGTGAAAGAGAGCGAAATTCTTACACAATGCGTTCAGGGGCTGTGATGCAACCTGGATTGACCATATCTAGACCCACAGCTGGATGAGACATAAGGGTGGACACTCTTGGGGCTGAGAGGTTTGGTGAGGTTGGGTGAGCAAACGCAGACCCTTTAAAGTAATACTGCGTGGTACCCATCGCATGGGTCCGAAATCTCCAGGTTCAAGGGCATCTTCCTACATCGAAAACATGCATGAGAAAACAAAAAGATGGTACACCGTGTGATGGGGAAAGGTTTCTAAAACGCACCTCATTTCTCATCTCCTTGTGCCCGGGTTCGCCATTCCAGCCGCTCTACTAGCAATCTCCCTACTTGGAGCATCAGCACCTTTAACCTCCTGTTCCGTACAGGTTGCTATTTGTCCTGAGGATGAACGGGAAGACGTGGAACCAATGAGAGACTAGCTCTTGGTGTTGGGACAGGCACAGGTCACTCTATTTTCCCATCAGGAAGAAGAATTAACCACAGGCTCAGCCTGCCCCCTGGAACCAGAACAGGGCCTGAAGCCATCCTGCGCTTTTGCGGCCAGCTCCCAAAAAAGCGAGTTGTAAAATGGAGCTTCAGGGCACTGCAATTCACAAACCTGCAGAGTTATAAATGATAACTCTCGTCCACAAATATATTGAGGGAAGGCAAAGAAGAGGATTTGAAATCAAGGCAGAATTGCAGGGAACAGATTTCAGGAGGTAGATTCGAATCGCCTTTAAAGCACATGAAAAGCGGTAAAACGTTGACAATGATGCCCTTGGCCAAAAAGGGCGTATGCGTTTTTTCCTGAATATATTCAGGAAAAAACGCATACGCCCTTTTTGGCCAACCAAGCAACCTGGAAAGACAAATCAGCGCTACAAAAAGTCTCGCTTCCCATCGGTCAAAAGGCCCATGCTGAAAAAAGTGTCAAAACCAGAAATGCAAGACAGGCCATGGAGAAATGGGAGCCTTGCTACACTGATGGGCGGGATGTAAATTGCCAACAGCCACTCTGGAGAAGTGAACGGTGAGTCCTGAAACATCTAAAAAACACAGCTTAGAGAGCATAGGGCACTTCCACTCATGGGGGTATAAATTGGGAAAATGAAAAATCAGCAAGACACAAGCACCCCAAAGTTTAGGGCTGCTCTGTTGACAAGGACCTCCACTTCGTTCCACCTTCAATATCCCAGGAAAGAGAAAAATGGATAAAGAAGTTGTGGTCCTTATGTACAATGGAATATCACTCAGCCATGAAATCAATGTCATAAGGCTAGTAGCAGCATGATGAGTGGATTTAGGTACGACGATTCTAAGTGAAATAAGTCACACAGAAAAGGACACTTCTCATAAGGTATCACTGATAGAGGGAATGTAAAAACCGTTACACTTGAACTGAATTACAAAACAGAAGAGAGGCACACATGCAGAAAACAAACTATGGCTGCTTAACGGGAAAGGTGAGGTGGGGTGATACATAAAACAAGGGGTTCACATTAGCTCAGATACCGTTCCATAAACCCAATATGTAATAGACAAGACCTACTCCTTGCTCAGAGAACTGGACTCAACACGCCCTATTCACCGCACAAGAATATATCTGACTAGTAATAATCTTAAAACCTATGTACTGATATCTCTCTGTTAGTGTGTCAAGTGGGTGTAAAGCGGCATAAACACAGCAGTGAAAAGCAGCTAAACCCCATTATAAAAATAAATTACTTTGAAAAACCCATGAAACAAAGACAGTGAAAGAGAGCGAAATTCTTACACAATGCGTTCAGGGGCTGTGATGCAACCTGGATTGACCATATCTAGACCCACAGCTGGATGAGACATAAGGGTGGACACTCTTGGGGCTGAGAGGTTTGGTGAGGTTGGGTGAGCAAACGCAGACCCTTTAAAGTAATACTGCGTGGTACCCATCGCATGGGTCCCAAATCTCCAGGTTCAAGGGCATCTTCCTGCATCGAAAACATGCATGAGAAACCCAGAAGATGGTACACCATGTGATGGGGAAAGGTTTCTAAAACGAACCTCATTTCTCATCCCCTTGTGCCCGGGTTCCCCATTCCAGCCACTTTACTAGCAATCTCCCTACTTGGAGCATCAGCACCTTTAACCTCCTGTTCCGTACAGGTTGCAATTTGTCCTGAGGATGAACGGGAAGATGGGGAACCAATGAGAGACTAGCTCTTGGTGTGGACACAGGCACAGGTCACTCTATTTTCCCATCATGAAGAAGAATTAACCACAGGCTCAGCCTGCCCCCCGGAACAAGAACAGGGCGTGAATCCATCATGCGCTTTTGCGGCCAGATCCCAAAAAAGCGAGTTGTAAAATGGAGGTTCAGGGCACTGCAATTCACAAACCTGCAGAGTTATAAATGATAACTCTCGTCCACAAATATATTGAGGGAAGGCAAAGAAGAGGATTTGAAATCAAGGCAGAATTGCAGGAAACAGATTTCAGGAGGTAGATTCGAATCGCCTTTAAAGCACATGAAAAGCGGCAAAACGTTGACAATGATGCCCTTGGCCAAAAAGGGCATATGCGTTTTTTCCTGAATATATTCAGGAAAAAACGCATACGCACTTTTTGGCCAACCAAGCAATCTAGAAAGGCAAATCAGCGCTACAAAGAAGACTCGCTACCCATCGGTCAAAAGGGCCATGCTGAAAAACGTGTCAAAACCAGAAATGCAGGACAGGCCATGGAGAAATGGGAGCCTTGCTACACTGATGGGCGGGATGTAAATTGCCAACAGCCACTCTGGAGGAGTGTACGGTGAGTCCTGAAACATCTAAAAAACACAGCTTAGAGAGTATAGGGCACTTCCACTCATGGGGGTATAAATTGGGAAAATGAAAAATCAGCAAGACACAAGCACCCCAAAGTTTAGGGCTGCTCTGTTGACAAGGACCTCCACTTCATTCCACCTTAAATATCCCAGGAAAGAGAAAAATGGATAAAGAAGTTGTGGTCCTTATGTACAATGGAATATCACTCAGCCATGAAATCAATGTCCTAAGGCTAGTAGCAGCATGATGAGTGGATTTAGGTACGACGATTCTAAGTGAAATAAGTCACACAGAAAAGGACACTTCTCATAAGGTATCACTTATAGAGGGAATGTAAAAACCGTTACACTTGAACTGAATTACAAAACAGAACAGAGTCACACATGCAGTAAACACACTATGGCTGCTTAACGGGAAAGGTGAGGTGGGGTGATACATAAAACAAGGGTTTCAAATTAGCTCAGATACCGTTCCATAAACCCAATATGTAATAGACAAGACCTACTCCTTGCTCAGAGAACTGGACTCAACACGCCCTATTCACCGCACAAGAATATATCTGACTAGTAATAATCTTAAAACCTATGTACTGATATCTCTCTGTTAGTGTGTCAAGTGGGTGTAAAGCGGCATAAACACAGCAGTGAAAAGCAGCTAAACCCCATTATAAAAATAAATTACTTTGAAAAACCCATGAAACAAAGACAGTGAAAGAGAGCGAAATTCTTACACAATGCGTTCAGGGGCTGTGATGCAACCTGGATTGACCATATCTAGACCCACAGCTGGATGAGACATAAGGGTGGACACTCTTGGGGCTGAGAGGTTTGGTGAGGTTGGGTGAGCAAACGCAGACCCTTTAAAGTAATACTGCGTGGTACCCATCGCATGGGTCCCAAATCTCCAGGTTCAAGGGCATCTTCCTACATCGAAAACATGCATGAGAAACCCAGAAGATGGTACACCGTGTGATGGGGAAAGGTTTCTAAAACGCACCTCATTTCTCATCTCCTTGTGCCCGGGTTCGCCATTCCAGCCGCTCTACTAGCAATCTCCCTACTTGGAGCATCAGCACCTTTAACCTCCTGTTCCGTACAGGTTGCTATTTGTCCTGAGGATGAACGGGAAGACGTGGAACCAATGAGAGACTAGCTCTTGGTGTTGGGACAGGCACAGGTCACTCTATTTTCCCATCAGGAAGAAGAATTAACCACAGGCTCAGCCTGCCCCCTGGAACCAGAACAGGGCCTGAAGCCATCCTGCGCTTTTGCGGCCAGCTCCCAAAAAAGCGAGTTGTAAAATGGAGCTTCAGGGCACTGCAATTCACAAACCTGCAGAGTTATAAATGATAACTCTCGTCCACAAATATATTGAGGGAAGGCAAAGAAGAGGATTTGAAATCAAGGCAGAATTGCAGGGAACAGATTTCAGGAGGTAGATTCGAATCGCCTTTAAAGCACATGAAAAGCGGTAAAACGTTGACAATGATGCCCTTGGCCAAAAAGGGCGTATGCGTTTTTTCCTGAATATATTCAGGAAAAAACGCATACGCCCTTTTTGGCCAACCAAGCAACCTGGAAAGACAAATCAGCGCTACAAAAAGTCTCGCTTCCCATCGGTCAAAAGGCCCATGCTGAAAAAAGTGTCAAAACCAGAAATGCAAGACAGGCCATGGAGAAATGGGAGCCTTGCTACACTGATGGGCGGGATGTAAATTGCCAACAGCCACTCTGGAGAAGTGAACGGTGAGTCCTGAAACATCTAAAAAACACAGCTTAGAGAGCATAGGGCACTTCCACTCATGGGGGTATAAATTGGGAAAATGAAAAATCAGCAAGACACAAGCACCCCAAAGTTTAGGGCTGCTCTGTTGACAAGGACCTCCACTTCGTTCCACCTTCAATATCCCAGGAAAGAGAAAAATGGATAAAGAAGTTGTGGTCCTTATGTACAATGGAATATCACTCAGCCATGAAATCAATGTCATAAGGCTAGTAGCAGCATGATGAGTGGATTTAGGTACGACGATTCTAAGTGAAATAAGTCACACAGAAAAGGACACTTCTCATAAGGTATCACTGATAGAGGGAATGTAAAAACCGTTACACTTGAACTGAATTACAAAACAGAAGAGAGGCACACATGCAGAAAACAAACTATGGCTGCTTAACGGGAAAGGTGAGGTGGGGTGATACATAAAACAAGGGTTTCAAATTAGCTCAGATACCGTTCCATAAACCCAATATGTAATAGACAAGACCTACTCCTTGCTCAGAGAACTGGACTCAACACGCCCTATTCACCGCACAAGAATATATCTGACTAGTAATAATCTTAAAACCTATGTACTGATATCTCTCTGTTAGTGTGTCAAGTGGCTGTAAAGCGGCATAAACACAGCAGTGAAAAGCAGCTAAACCCCATTATAAAAATAAATTACTTTGAAAAACCCATGAAACAAAGACAGTGAAAGAGAGCGAAATTCTTACACAATGCGTTCAGGGGCTGTGATGCAACCTGGATTGACCATATCTAGACCCACAGCTGGATGAGACATAAGGGTGGACACTCTTGGGGCTGAGAGGTTTGGTGAGGTTGGGTGAGCAAACGCAGACCCTTTAAAGTAATACTGCGTGGTACCCATCGCATGGGTCCGAAATCTCCAGGTTCAAGGGCATCTTCCTACATCGAAAACATGCATGAGAAAACAAAAAGATGGTACACCGTGTGATGGGGAAAGGTTTCTAAAACGCACCTCATTTCTCATCTCCTTGTGCCCGGGTTCGCCATTCCAGCCGCTCTACTAGCAATCTCCCTACTTGGAGCATCAGCACCTTTAACCTCCTGTTCCGTACAGGTTGCTATTTGTCCTGAGGATGAACGGGAAGACGTGGAACCAATGAGAGACTAGCTCTTGGTGTTGGGACAGGCACAGGTCACTCTATTTTCCCATCAGGAAGAAGAATTAACCACAGGCTCAGCCTGCCCCCTGGAACCAGAACAGGGCCTGAAGCCATCCTGCGCTTTTGCGGCCAGCTCCCAAAAAAGCGAGTTGTAAAATGGAGCTTCAGGGCACTGCAATTCACAAACCTGCAGAGTTATAAATGATAACTCTCGTCCACAAATATATTGAGGGAAGGCAAAGAAGAGGATTTGAAATCAAGGCAGAATTGCAGGGAACAGATTTCAGGAGGTAGATTCGAATCGCCTTTAAAGCACATGAAAAGCGGTAAAACGTTGACAATGATGCCCTTGGCCAAAAAGGGCGTATGCGTTTTTTCCTGAATATATTCAGGAAAAAACGCATACGCCCTTTTTGGCCAACCAAGCAACCTGGAAAGACAAATCAGCGCTACAAAAAGTCTCGCTTCCCATCGGTCAAAAGGCCCATGCTGAAAAAAGTGTCAAAACCAGAAATGCAAGACAGGCCATGGAGAAATGGGAGCCTTGCTACACTGATGGGCGGGATGTAAATTGCCAACAGCCACTCTGGAGAAGTGAACGGTGAGTCCTGAAACATCTAAAAAACACAGCTTAGAGAGCATAGGGCACTTCCACTCATGGGGGTATAAATTGGGAAAATGAAAAATCAGCAAGACACAAGCACCCCAAAGTTTAGGGCTGCTCTGTTGACAAGGACCTCCACTTCGTTCCACCTTCAATATCCCAGGAAAGAGAAAAATGGATAAAGAAGTTGTGGTCCTTATGTACAATGGAATATCACTCAGCCATGAAATCAATGTCATAAGGCTAGTAGCAGCATGATGAGTGGATTTAGGTACGACGATTCTAAGTGAAATAAGTCACACAGAAAAGGACACTTCTCATAAGGTATCACTGATAGAGGGAATGTAAAAACCGTTACACTTGAACTGAATTACAAAACAGAAGAGAGGCACACATGCAGAAAACAAACTATGGCTGCTTAACGGGAAAGGTGAGGTGGGGTGATACATAAAACAAGGGGTTCACATTAGCTCAGATACCGTTCCATAAACCCAATATGTAATAGACAAGACCTACTCCTTGCTCAGAGAACTGGACTCAACACGCCCTATTCACCGCACAAGAATATATCTGACTAGTAATAATCTTAAAACCTATGTACTGATATCTCTCTGTTAGTGTGTCAAGTGGGTGTAAAGCGGCATAAACACAGCAGTGAAAAGCAGCTAAACCCCATTATAAAAATAAATTACTTTGAAAAACCCATGAAACAAAGACAGTGAAAGAGAGCGAAATTCTTACACAATGCGTTCAGGGGCTGTGATGCAACCTGGATTGACCATATCTAGACCCACAGCTGGATGAGACATAACGGTGGACACTCTTGGGGCTGAGAGGTTTGGTGAGGTTGGGTGAGCAAACGCAGACCCTTTAAATTAATACTGCGTGGTACCCGTCCAATGAGTCCCAAATCTCCAGGTTCAAGGGCATCTTCCTGCATCGAAAACATGCATGAGAAACCCAGAAGATGGTACACCGTGTGATGGGGAAAGGTTTCGGAAACGCACCTCATTTCTCATCTCCTTGTGCCCGGGTTCCCCATTCCAGGCACTTTACTAGCAATCTCCCTACTTGGAGCATCAGCACCTTTAACCTCCTGTTCCGTACAGGTTGCAATTTGTCCTGAGGATGAACGGGAAGACGGGGAACCAATGAGAGACTAGCTTTTGGTGTGGACACAGGCACAGGTTACTCTATTTTCCCATCAGGAAGAAGAATTAACCACAGGCTCAGCCTGCCCCCCGGAACAAGAACAGGGCGTGAATCCATCCTGCGCTTTTGCGGCCAGCTCCCAAAAAAGCGAGTTGTAAAATGGAGCTTCAGGGCACTGCAATTCACAAACCTACAGAGTTATAAATGATAACTCTCGTCCACAAATATATTGAGGGAAGGCAAAGCAGAGGATTTGAAATCAAGGCAGAATTGCAGGAAACAGATTTCAGGAGGTAGATTCGAATCGCCTTTAAAGCACATGAAAAGCGGCAAAACGTTGACAATGATGCCCTTGGCCAAAAAGGGCGTATGCGTTTTTTCCTGAATATATTCAGGAAAAAACGCATACGCCCTTTTTGGCCAACCAAGCAACCTGGAAAGGCAAATCAGGGCTACAAAGAAGACTCGCTACCCATCGGTCAAAAGGGCCATGCTGAAAAACGTGTCAAAACCAGAAATGCAGGACAGGCCATGGAGAAATGGGAGCCTTGCTACACTGATGGGCGGGATGTAAATTGCCAACAGCCACTCTGGAGAAGTGTACGGTGAGTCCTGAAACATCTAAAAAACACAGTTTAGACAGCATAGGGCACTTCCACTCATGGGGGTATAAATTGGGAAAATGAAAAATCAGCAAGACACAAGCACCCCAAAGTTTAGGGCTGCTCTGTTGACAAGGACCTCCACTTCCTTCCACCTTAAATATCCCAGGAAAGAGAAAAATGGATAAAGAAGTTGTGGTCCTTATGTACAATGGAATATCACTCAGCCATGAAATCAATGTCATAAGGCTAGTAGCAGCATGATGAGTGGATTTAGGTACGACGATTCTAAGTGAAATAAGTCACACAGAAAAGGACACTTCTCATAAGGTATCACTTATAGAGGGAATGTAAAAACCGTTACACTTGAACTGAATTACAAAACAGAACAGAGTCACACATGCAGAAAACACACTATGGCTGCTTAACGGGAAAGGTGAGGTGGGGTGATACATAAAACAAGGGTTTCAAATTAGCTCAGATACCGTTCCATAAACCCAATATGTAATAGACAAGACCTACTCCTTGCTCAGAGAACTGGACTCAACACGCCCTATTCACCGCACGAGAATATATCTGACTAGGAATAATCTTAAAACCTATGTATTGATATCTCTCTGTTAGTGTGTCAAGTGGGTGTAAAGCGGCATAAACACAGCAGTGAAAAGCAGCTAAACCCCATTATAAAAATAAATTATTTTGAAAAACCCATGAAACAAAGACAGTGAAAGAGAGAGAAATTCTTACACAATGCATTCAAGGGCTGTGATGCAACCTAGATGGACCATATCTAGACCCACAGCTGGATGAGACATAAGGGTGGACACTCTTGGGGCTGAGAGGTTTGGTGAGGTTGGGTGAGCAAACGCAGACCCTTTAAAGTAATACTGCGTAGTACCCGTCCCATGGGATCCAAATCTCCAGGTTCAAGGGCATCTTCCTACATCGAAAACATGCATGAGAAACCCAGAAGATGGTACACCGTGTGATGGGGAAAGGTTTCTAAAACGCACCTCATTTCTCATCTCCTTGTGCCCGGGTTCGCCATTCCAGCCGCTTTACTAGCAAGCTCCCTACTTGGAGCATCAGCACCTTTAACCTCCTGTTCCGTACAGGTTGCAATTTGTCCTGAGGATGAACGGGAAGACGGGGAACCAATGAGAGTCTAGCTCTTGGTTTTGGGACAGGCACAGGTCACTCTATTTTCCCATCAGGAATAAGAATTAACCACAGGCTCAGCCTGCCCCCCGGAACAAGAACAGGGCGGGAATCCATCATGCGCTTTTGCGGCCAGCTCCCAAAAAAGCGAGTTGTAAAATGGAGGTTCAGGGCACTGCAATTCACAAACCTGCAGAGTTATAAATGATAACTCTCGTCCACAAATATATTGAGGGAAGGCAAAGAAGAGGATTTGAAATCAAGGCAGAATTGCAGGAAACAGATTTCAGGAGGTAGATTCGAATCGCCTTTAAAGCACAAGAAAAGCGGCAAAACGTTGACAATGATGCCCTTGGCCAAAAAGGGCGTATGCGTTTTTTCCTGAATATATTCAGGAAAAAACGCATACGCACTTTTTGGCCAACCAAGCAATCTGGAAAGGCAAATCAGGGCTACAAAGAAGACTCGCTACCCATCGGTCAAAAGGGCCATGCTGAAAAACTTGTCAAAACCAGAAATGCAGGACAGGCCATGGAGAAATGGGAGCCTTGCTACACTGATGGGCGGGATGTAAATTGCCAACAGACACTCTGGAGAAGTCTACGGTGAGTCCTGAAACATCTAAAAAACACAGCTTAGAGAGCATAGGGCACTTCCACTCATGGGGGTATAAATTGGGAAAATGAAAAATCAGCAAGACACAAGCACCCCAAAGTTTAGGGCTGCTCTGTTGACAAGGACCTCCACTTCATTCCACCTTAAATATCCCAGGAAAGAGAAAAATGGATAAAGAAGTTGTGGTCCTTATGTACAATGGAAAATCACTCAGCCATGAAATCAATGTCATAAGGCTAGTAGCAGCATGATGAGTGGATTTAGGTACGACGATTCTAAGTGAAATAAGTCACACAGAAAAGGACACTTCTCATAAGGTATCACTTATAGAGGGAATGTAAAAACCGTTACACTTGAACTGAATTACAAAACAGAACAGAGTCTCACATGCAGAAAACACACTATGGCTGCTTAACGGGAAAGGTGAGGTGGGGTGATACGTAAAAAAAGGGTTTCAAATTAGCTCAGATACCGTTCCATAAACCCAATATGTAATAGACAAGACCTACTCCTTTCTCAGAGAACTGGACTCAACACACCCTATTCACCGCACAAGAATATATCTGACTAGTAATAATCTTAAAACCTATGTATTGATATCTCTCTGTTAGTGTGTCAAGTGGGTGTAAAGCGGCATAAACACAGCAGTGAAAAGCAGCTAAACCCCATTATAAAAATAAATTACTCTGAAAAAACCACGAAACAAACACAGTGAAAGGGAGAGAAATTCTTACACAATGCGTTCAGGGGCTGTGATGCAACCTGGATTGACCATATCTAGACCCACAGCTGGATGAGACATAACGGTGGACACTCTTGGGGCTGAGAGGTTTGGTGAGGTTGGGTGAGCAAACGCAGACCCTTTAAATTAATACTGCGTGGTACCCGTCCAATGGGTCCCAAATCTCCAGGTTCAAGGGCATCTTCCTGCATCGAAAACATGCATGAGAAACCCAGAAGATGGTACACCGTGTGATGGGGAATGGTTTCTAAAACGCACCTCATTTCTCATCTCCTTGTGCCCGGGTTCCCCATTCCAGGCACTTTACTAGCAATCTCCCTACTTGGAGCATCAGCACCTTTAACCTCCTGTTCCGTACAGGTTGCAATTTGTCCTGAGGATGAACGGGAAGACGGGGAACCAATGAGAGACTAGCTTTTGGTGTGGACACAGGCACAGGTTACTCTATTTTCCCATCAGGAAGAAGAATTAACCACAGGCTCAGCCTGCCCCCCGGAACAAGAACAGGGCGTGAATCCATCCTGCGCTTTTGCGGCCAGCTCCCAAAAAAGCGAGTTGTAAAATGGAGGTTCAGGGCACTGCAATTCACAAACCTACAGAGTTATAAATGATAACTCTCGTCCACAAATATATTGAGGGAAGGCAAAGCAGAGGATTTGAAATCAAGGCAGAATTGCAGGAAACAGATTTCAGGAGGTAGATTCGAATCGCCTTTAAAGCACATGAAAAGCGGCAAAACGTTGACAATGATGCCCTTGGCCAAAAAGGGCGTATGCGTTTTTTCCTGAATATATTCAGGAAAAAACGCATACGCCCTTTTTGGCCAACCAAGCAACCTGGAAAGGCAAATCAGGGCTACAAAGAAGACTCGCTACCCATCGGTCAAAAGGGCCATGCTGAAAAACGTGTCAAAACCAGAAATGCAGGACAGGCCATGGAGAAATGGGAGCCTTGCTACACTGATGGGCGGGATGTAAATTGCCAACAGCCACTCTGGAGAAGTGTACGGTGAGTCCTGAAACATCTAAAAAACACAGTTTAGACAGCATAGGGCACTTCCACTCATGGGGGTATAAATTGGGAAAATGAAAAATCAGCAAGACACAAGCACCCCAAAGTTTAGGGCTGCTCTGTTGACAAGGACCTCCACTTCCTTCCACCTTAAATATCCCAGGAAAGAGAAAAATGGATAAAGAAGTTGTGGTCCTTATGTACAATGGAATATCACTCAGCCATGAAATCAATGTCATAAGGCTAGTAGCAGCATGATGAGTGGATTTAGGTACGACGATTCTAAGTGAAATAAGTCACACAGAAAAGGACACTTCTCATAAGGTATCACTTATAGAGGGAATGTAAAAACCGTTACACTTGAACTGAATTACAAAACAGAACAGAGTCACACATGCAGAAAACACACTATGGCTGCTTAACGGGAAAGGTGAGGTGGGGTGATACATAAAACAAGGGTTTCAAATTAGCTCAGATACCGTTCCATAAACCCAATATGTAATAGACAAGACCTACTCCTTGCTCAGAGAACTGGACTCAACACGCCCTATTCACCGCACGAGAATATATCTGACTAGGAATAATCTTAAAACCTATGTATTGATATCTCTCTGTTAGTGTGTCAAGTGGGTGTAAAGCGGCATAAACACAGCAGTGAAAAGCAGCTAAACCCCATTATAAAAATAAATTATTTTGAAAAACCCATGAAACAAAGACAGTGAAAGAGAGAGAAATTCTTACACAATGCATTCAAGGGCTGTGATGCAACCTAGATGGACCATATCTAGACCCACAGCTGGATGAGACATAAGGGTGGACACTCTTGGGGCTGAGAGGTTTGGTGAGGTTGGGTGAGCAAACGCAGACCCTTTAAAGTAATACTGCGTAGTACCCGTCCCATGGGATCCAAATCTCCAGGTTCAAGGGCATCTTCCTACATCGAAAACATGCATGAGAAACCCAGAAGATGGTACACCGTGTGATGGGGAAAGGTTTCTAAAACGCACCTCATTTCTCATCTCCTTGTGCCCGGGTTCGCCATTCCAGCCGCTTTACTAGCAATCTCCCTACTTGGAGCATCAGCACCTTTAACCTCCTGTTCCGTACAGGTTGCAATTTGTCCTGAGGATGAACGGGAAGACGGGGAACCAATGAGAGTCTAGCTCTTGGTTTTGGGACAGGCACAGGTCACTCTATTTTCCCATCAGGAATAAGAATTAACCACAGGCTCAGCCTGCCCCCCGGAACAAGAACAGGGCGGGAATCCATCATGCGCTTTTGCGGCCAGCTCCCAAAAAAGCGAGTTGTAAAATGGAGGTTCAGGGCACTGCAATTCACAAACCTGCAGAGTTATAAATGATAACTCTCGTCCACAAATATATTGAGGGAAGGCAAAGAAGAGGATTTGAAATCAAGGCAGAATTGCAGGAAACAGATTTCAGGAGGTAGATTCGAATCGCCTTTAAAGCACAAGAAAAGCGGCAAAACGTTGACAATGATGCCCTTGGCCAAAAAGGGCATATGCGTTTTTTCCTGAATATATTCAGGAAAAAACGCATACGCACTTTTTGGCCAACCAAGCAATCTGGAAAGGCAAATCAGGGCTACAAAGAAGACTCGCTACCCATCGGTCAAAAGGGCCATGCTGAAAAACTTGTCAAAACCAGAAATGCAGGACAGGCCATGGAGAAATGGGAGCCTTGCTACACTGATGGGCGGGATGTAAATTACCAACAGCCACTCTGGAGGAGTGTACGGTGAGTCCTGAAACATCTAAAAAACACAGCTTAGAGAGCATAGGGCACTTCCACTCATGGGGGTATAAATTGGGAAAATGAAAAATCAGCAAGACACAAGCACCCCAAAGTTTAGGGCTGCTCTGTTGACAAGGACCTCCACTTCATTCCACCTTAAATATCCCAGGAAAGAGAAAAATGGATAAAGAAGTTGTGGTCCTTATGTACAATGGAATATCACTCAGCCACGAAATCAATGTCATAAGGCTAGTAGCAGCATGATGAGTGGATTTAGGTACGACGATTCTAAGTGAAATAAGTCACAGAGAAAAGGACACTTCTCATAAGGTATCACTTACAGAGGGAATGTAAAAACCGTTACACTTGAACTGAATTACAAAACAGAACAGAGTCACACATGCAGAAAACACACTATGGCTGCTTAACGGGAAAGGTGAGGTGGGGTGATACATAAAACAAGGGTTTCAAATTAGCTCAGATACCGTTCCATAAACCCAATATGTAATAGACAAGACCTACTCCTTGCTCAGAGAACTGGACTCAACACGCCCTATTCACCACACTAGAATATATCTGACTAGGAATAATCTTAAAACCTATGTATTGATATCTCTCTGTTAGTGTGTCAAGTGGGTGTAAAGCGGCATAAACACAGCAGTGAAAAGCAGCTAAACCCCATTATAAAAATAAATTACTTTGAAAAACCCATGAAACAAACACAGTGAAAGAGAGAGAAATTCTTACACAATGCGTTCAAGGGCTGTGATGCAACCTGGATTGACCATATCTAGACCCACAGCTGGATGAGACATAAGGGTGGACACTCTTGGGGCTGAGAGGTTTGGTGAGGTTGGGTGAGCAAACGCAGACCCTTTAAAGTAATACTGCGTAGTACCCGTCCCATGGGATCCAAATCTCCAGGTTCAAGGGCATCTTCCTGCATCGAAAACATGCATGAGAAACCCAGAAGATGGTACACCGTGTGATGGGGAAAGGTTTCTAAAACGCACCTCATTTCTCATCTCCTTGTGCCCGGGTTCGCCATTCCAGCCGCTTTACTAGCAATCTCCCTACTTGGAGCATCAGCACCTTTAACCTCCTGTTCCGTACAGGTTGCAATTTGTCCTGAGGATAAACGGGAAGACGGGGAACCAATGAGAGACTAGCTCTTGGTGTGGACACAGGCACAGGTCACTCTATTTTCCCATCAGGAAGAAGAATTAACCACAGGCTCAGCCTGCCCCCCGGAACCAGAACAGGGCGGGAATCCATCATGCGCTTTTGCGGCCAGCTCCCAAAAAAGCGAGTTGTAAAATGGAGGTTCAGGGCACTGCAATTCACAAACCTGCAGAGTTATAAATGATAACTCTCGTCCACAAATATATTGAGGGAAGGCAAAGAAGAGGATTTGAAATCAAGGCAGAATTGCAGGAAACAGATTTCAGGAGGTAGATTCGAATCGCCTTTAAAGCACATGAAAAGCGGCAAAACGTTGACAATGATGCCCTTGGCCAAAAAGGGCGTATGCGTTTTTTCCTGAATATATTCAGGAAAAAACGCATACGCCCTTTTTGGCCAACCAAGCAACCTGGAAAGGCAAATCAGGGCTACAAAGAAGACTCGCTACCCATCGGTCAAAAGGGCCATGGTGAAAAAAGTGTCAAAACCAGAAATGCGGGACAGGCCATGGAGAAATGGGAGCCTTGCTACACTGATGGGCGGGATGTAAATTGCCAACAGACACTCTGGAGAAGTCTACGGTGAGTCCTGAAACATCTAAAAAACACAGCTTAGAGAGCATAGGGCACTTCCACTCATGGGGGTATAAATTGGGAAAATGAAAAATCAGCAAGACACAAGCACCCCAAAGTTTAGGGCTGCTCTGTTGACAAGGACCTCCACTTCATTCCACCTTAAATATCCCAGGAAAGAGAAAAATGGATAAAGAAGTTGTGGTCCTTATGTACAATGGAAAATCACTCAGCCATGAAATCAATGTCATAAGGCTAGTAGCAGCATGATGAGTGGATTTAGGTACGACGATTCTAAGTGAAATAAGTCACACAGAAAAGGACACTTCTCATAAGGTATCACTTATAGAGGGAATGTAAAAACCGTTACACTTGAACTGAATTACAAAACAGAACAGAGTCTCACATGCAGAAAACACACTATGGCTGCTTAACGGGAAAGGTGAGGTGGGGTGATACATAAAAAAAGGGTTTCAAATTAGCTCAGATACCGTTCCATAAACCCAATATGTAATAGACAAGACCTACTCCTTTCTCAGAGAACTGGACTCAACACACCCTATTCACCGCACAAGAATATATCTGACTAGTAATAATCTTAAAACCTATGTATTGATATCTCTCTGTTAGTGTGTCAAGTGGGTGTAAAGCGGCATAAACACAGCAGTGAAAAGCAGCTAAACCCCATTATAAAAATAAATTACTTTGAAAAAACCACGAAACAAACACAGTGAAAGGGAGAGAAATTCTTACACAATGCGTTCAGGGGCTGTGATGCAACCTGGATTGACCATATCTAGACCCACAGCTGGATGAGACATAAGGGTGGACACTCTTGCGGCTGAGAGGTTTGGTGAGGTTGGGTGAGCAAACGCAGACCCTTTAAAGTAATACTGCGTAGTACCCGACCCATGGGATCCAAATCTCCAGGTTCAAGGGCATCTTCCTACATCGAAAACATGCATGAGAAACCCAGAGGATGGTACAGCGTGTGATGGGGAAAGGTTTCTAAAACGCACCTCATTTCTCATCTCCTTGTGCCCGGGTTCGCCATTCCAGCCGCTTTACTAGCAATCTCCCTACTTGGAGCATCTGCACCTTTAACCTCCTGTTCCATACAGGTTGCAATTTGTCCTGAGGATGAACGGGAAGACGGGGAACCAATGAGAGACTAGCTCTTGGTGTGGACACAGGCACAGGTCACTCTATTTTCCCATCAGGAAGAAGAATTAACCACAGGCTCAGCCTTCCCCCCGGAACAAGAACAGGGCGTGAATCCATCATGCGCTTTTGTGGCCAGCTCCCAAAAAAGCGAGTTGTAAAATGGAGCTTCAGGGCACTGAAAATCACAGACCTGCAGAGTTATAAATGATAACTCTCGTCCACAAATATATTGAGGGAAGGCAAAGAAGAGGTTTTGAAATCAAGGCAGAATTGCAGGAAACAGATTTCAGGAGGTAGATTCGAATCGCCTTTAAAGCACATGAAAAGCGGGAAAACGTAGACAATGATTCCCTTGGCCAAAAAGGGCGTATGCGTTTTTTCCTGAATATATTCAGGAAAAAACGCATACGCCCTTTTTGGCCAACCAAGCAACCTGGAAAGGCAAATCAGGGCTACAAAGAAGACTCGCTACCCATCGGTCAAAAGGGCCATGGTGAAAAAAGTGTCAAAACCAGAAATGCGGGACAGGCCATGGAGAAATGGGAGCCTTGCTACACTGATGGGCGGGATGTAAATTGCCAACAGACACTCTGGAGAAGTCTACGGTGAGTCCTGAAACATCTAAAAAACACAGCTTAGAGAGCATAGGGCACTTCCACTCATGGGGGTATAAATTGGGAAAATGAAAAATCAGCAAGACACAAGCACCCCAAAGTTTAGGTCTGCTCTGTTGAAAAGGACCTCCACTTCATTCCACCTTAAATATCCCAGGAAAGAGAAAAATGGAAAAAGAAGTTGTGGTCCTTATGTACAATGGAAAATCACTCAGCCATGAAATCAATGTCATAAGGCTAGTAGCAGCATGATGAGTGGATTTAGGTACGACGATTCTAAGTGAAATAAGTCACACAGAAAAGGACACTTCTCATAAGGTATCACTTATAGAGGGAATGTAAAAACCGTTACACTTGAACTGAATTACAAAACAGAACAGAGTCTCACATGCAGAAAACACACTATGGCTGCTTAACGGGAAAGATGAGGTGGGGTGATACATAAAACAAGGGTTTCAAATTAGCTCAGATACCTTTCCATAAACCCAATATGTAATAGACAAGACCTACTCCTTGCTCAGAGAACTGGACTCAACACGCCCTATTCACCGCACAAGAATATATCTGACTAGTAATAATCTTAAAACCTATGTATTGATATCTCTCTGTTAGTGTGTCAAGTGGGTGTAAAGCGGCATAAACACAGCAGTGAAAAGCAGGTAAACCCCATTATAAAAATAAATTACTTTGAAAAACCCATGAAACAAAGACAGTGAAAGAGAGAGAAATTCTTACAAAATGCGTTCAGGTGCTGTGATGCAACCTGGATTGACCATATCTAGACCCACAGCTGGATGAAACATAAGGGTGGACACTCTTGGGGCTGAGAGGTTTGGTGAGGTGGGGTGAGCAAACGCAGACCCTTTAAAGTAATACTGCATGGTACCCGTCCCATGGGTCCCAAATCTCCAGGTTCAAGGGCATCTTCCTACATCGAAAACATGCATGAGAAAACAAAAAGATGGTACACCGTGTGATGGGGAAAGGTTTCTAAAACGCACCTCATTTCTCATCTCCTTGTGCCCGGGTTCGCCATTCCAGCCGCTCTACTAGCAATCTCCCTACTTGGAGCATCAGCACCTTTAACCTCCTGTTCCGTACAGGTTGCTATTTGTCCTGAGGATGAACGGGAAGACGTGGAACCAATGAGAGACTAGCTCTTGGTGTTGGGACAGGCACAGGTCACTCTATTTTCCCATCAGGAAGAAGAATTAACCACAGGCTCAGCCTGCCCCCTGGAACCAGAACAGGGCCTGAAGCCATCCTGCGCTTTTGCGGCCAGCTCCCAAAAAAGCGAGTTGTAAAATGGAGCTTCAGGGCACTGCAATTCACAAACCTGCAGAGTTATAAATGATAACTCTCGTCCACAAATATATTGAGGGAAGGCAAAGAAGAGGATTTGAAATCAAGGCAGAATTGCAGGGAACAGATTTCAGGAGGTAGATTCGAATCGCCTTTAAAGCACATGAAAAGCGGTAAAACGTTGACAATGATGCCCTTGGCCAAAAAGGGCGTATGCGTTTTTTCCTGAATATATTCAGGAAAAAACGCATACGCCCTTTTTGGCCAACCAAGCAACCTGGAAAGACAAATCAGCGCTACAAAAAGTCTCGCTTCCCATCGGTCAAAAGGCCCATGCTGAAAAAAGTGTCAAAACCAGAAATGCAAGACAGGCCATGGAGAAATGGGAGCCTTGCTACACTGATGGGCGGGATGTAAATTGCCAACAGCCACTCTGGAGAAGTGAACGGTGAGTCCTGAAACATCTAAAAAACACAGCTTAGAGAGCACAGGGCACTTCCACTCATGGGGGTATAAATTGGGAAAATGAAAAATCAGCAAGACACAAGCACCCCAAAGTTTAGGGCTGCTCTGTTGACAAGGACCTCCACTTCGTTCCACCTTCAATATCCCAGGAAAGAGAAAAATGGATAAAGAAGTTGTGGTCCTTATGTACAATGGAATATCACTCAGCCATGAAATCAATGTCATAAGGCTAGTAGCAGCATGATGAGTGGATTTAGGTACGACGATTCTAAGTGAAATAAGTCACACAGAAAAGGACACTTCTCATAAGGTATCACTGATAGAGGGAATGTAAAAACCGTTACACTTGAACTGAATTACAAAACAGAAGAGAGGCACACATGCAGAAAACAAACTATGGCTGCTTAACGGGAAAGGTGAGGTGGGGTGATACATAAAACAAGGGTTTCAAATTAGCTCAGATACCGTTCCATAAACCCAATATGTAATAGACAAGACCTACTCCTTGCTCAGAGAACTGGACTCAACACGCCCTATTCACCGCACAAGAATATATCTGACTAGTAATAATCTTAAAACCTATGTACTGATATCTCTCTGTTAGTGTGTCAAGTGGCTGTAAAGCGGCATAAACACAGCAGTGAAAAGCAGCTAAACCCCATTATAAAAATAAATTACTTTGAAAAACCCATGAAACAAAGACAGTGAAAGAGAGCGAAATTCTTACACAATGCGTTCAGGGGCTGTGATGCAACCTGGATTGACCATATCTAGACCCACAGCTGGATGAGACATAACGGTGGACACTCTTGGGGCTGAGAGGTTTGGTGAGGTTGGGTGAGCAAACGCAGACCCTTTAAATTAATACTGCGTGGTACCCGTCCAATGGGTCCCAAATCTCCAGGTTCAAGGGCATCTTCCTGCATCGAAAACATGCATGAGAAACCCAGAAGATGGTACACCGTGTGATGGGGAATGGTTTCTAAAACGCACCTCATTTCTCATCTCCTTGTGCCCGGGTTCCCCATTCCAGGCACTTTACTAGCAATCTCCCTACTTGGAGCATCAGCACCTTTAACCTCCTGTTCCGTACAGGTTGCAATTTGTCCTGAGGATGAACGGGAAGACGGGGAACCAATGAGAGACTAGCTTTTGGTGTGGACACAGGCACAGGTTACTCTATTTTCCCATCAGGAAGAAGAATTAACCACAGGCTCAGCCTGCCCCCCGGAACAAGAACAGGGCGTGAATCCATCCTGCGCTTTTGCGGCCAGCTCCCAAAAAAGCGAGTTGTAAAATGGAGGTTCAGGGCACTGCAATTCACAAACCTACAGAGTTATAAATGATAACTCTCGTCCACAAATATATTGAGGGAAGGCAAAGCAGAGGATTTGAAATCAAGGCAGAATTGCAGGAAACAGATTTCAGGAGGTAGATTCGAATCGCCTTTAAAGCACATGAAAAGCGGCAAAACGTTGACAATGATGCCCTTGGCCAAAAAGGGCGTATGCGTTTTTTCCTGAATATATTCAGGAAAAAACGCATACGCCCTTTTTGGCCAACCAAGCAACCTGGAAAGGCAAATCAGGGCTACAAAGAAGACTCGCTACCCATCGGTCAAAAGGGCCATGCTGAAAAACGTGTCAAAACCAGAAATGCAGGACAGGCCATGGAGAAATGGGAGCCTTGCTACACTGATGGGCGGGATGTAAATTGCCAACAGCCACTCTGGAGAAGTGTACGGTGAGTCCTGAAACATCTAAAAAACACAGTTTAGACAGCATAGGGCACTTCCACTCATGGGGGTATAAATTGGGAAAATGAAAAATCAGCAAGACACAAGCACCCCAAAGTTTAGGGCTGCTCTGTTGACAAGGACCTCCACTTCCTTCCACCTTAAATATCCCAGGAAAGAGAAAAATGGATAAAGAAGTTGTGGTCCTTATGTACAATGGAATATCACTCAGCCATGAAATCAATGTCATAAGGCTAGTAGCAGCATGATGAGTGGATTTAGGTACGACGATTCTAAGTGAAATAAGTCACACAGAAAAGGACACTTCTCATAAGGTATCACTTATAGAGGGAATGTAAAAACCGTTACACTTGAACTGAATTACAAAACAGAACAGAGTCACACATGCAGAAAACACACTATGGCTGCTTAACGGGAAAGGTGAGGTGGGGTGATACATAAAACAAGGGTTTCAAATTAGCTCAGATACCGTTCCATAAACCCAATATGTAATAGACAAGACCTACTCCTTGCTCAGAGAACTGGACTCAACACGCCCTATTCACCGCACGAGAATATATCTGACTAGGAATAATCTTAAAACCTATGTATTGATATCTCTCTGTTAGTGTGTCAAGTGGGTGTAAAGCGGCATAAACACAGCAGTGAAAAGCAGCTAAACCCCATTATAAAAATAAATTATTTTGAAAAACCCATGAAACAAAGACAGTGAAAGAGAGAGAAATTCTTACACAATGCATTCAAGGGCTGTGATGCAACCTAGATGGACCATATCTAGACCCACAGCTGGATGAGACATAAGGGTGGACACTCTTGGGGCTGAGAGGTTTGGTGAGGTTGGGTGAGCAAACGCAGACCCTTTAAAGTAATACTGCGTAGTACCCGTCCCATGGGATCCAAATCTCCAGGTTCAAGGGCATCTTCCTACATCGAAAACATGCATGAGAAACCCAGAAGATGGTACACCGTGTGATGGGGAAAGGTTTCTAAAACGCACCTCATTTCTCATCTCCTTGTGCCCGGGTTCGCCATTCCAGCCGCTTTACTAGCAATCTCCCTACTTGGAGCATCAGCACCTTTAACCTCCTGTTCCGTACAGGTTGCAATTTGTCCTGAGGATGAACGGGAAGACGGGGAACCAATGAGAGTCTAGCTCTTGGTTTTGGGACAGGCACAGGTCACTCTATTTTCCCATCAGGAATAAGAATTAACCACAGGCTCAGCCTGCCCCCCGGAACAAGAACAGGGCGGGAATCCATCATGCGCTTTTGCGGCCAGCTCCCAAAAAAGCGAGTTGTAAAATGGAGGTTCAGGGCACTGCAATTCACAAACCTGCAGAGTTATAAATGATAACTCTCGTCCACAAATATATTGAGGGAAGGCAAAGAAGAGGATTTGAAATCAAGGCAGAATTGCAGGAAACAGATTTCAGGAGGTAGATTCGAATCGCCTTTAAAGCACATGAAAAGCGGCAAAACGTTGACAATGATGCCCTTGGCCAAAAAGGGCATATGCGTTTTTTCCTGAATATATTCAGGAAAAAACGCATACGCACTTTTTGGCCAACCAAGCAATCTGGAAAGGCAAATCAGGGCTACAAAGAAGACTCGCTACCCATCGGTCAAAAGGGCCATGCTGAAAAACTTGTCAAAACCAGAAATGCAGGACAGGCCATGGAGAAATGGGAGCCTTGCTACACTGATGGGCGGGATGTAAATTACCAACAGCCACTCTGGAGGAGTGTACGGTGAGTCCTGAAACATCTAAAAAACACAGCTTAGAGAGCATAGGGCACTTCCACTCATGGGGGTATAAATTGGGAAAATGAAAAATCAGCAAGACACAAGCACCCCAAAGTTTAGGGCTGCTCTGTTGACAAGGACCTCCACTTCATTCCACCTTAAATATCCCAGGAAAGAGAAAAATGGATAAAGAAGTTGTGGTCCTTATGTACAATGGAATATCACTCAGCCACGAAATCAATGTCATAAGGCTAGTAGCAGCATGATGAGTGGATTTAGGTACGACGATTCTAAGTGAAATAAGTCACAGAGAAAAGGACACTTCTCATAAGGTATCACTTACAGAGGGAATGTAAAAACCGTTACACTTGAACTGAATTACAAAACAGAACAGAGTCACACATGCAGAAAACACACTATGGCTGCTTAACGGGAAAGGTGAGGTGGGGTGATACATAAAACAAGGGTTTCAAATTAGCTCAGATACCGTTCCATAAACCCAATATGTAATAGACAAGACCTACTCCTTGCTCAGAGAACTGGACTCAACACGCCCTATTCACCACACTAGAATATATCTGACTAGGAATAATCTTAAAACCTATGTATTGATATCTCTCTGTTAGTGTGTCAAGTGGGTGTAAAGCGGCATAAACACAGCAGTGAAAAGCAGCTAAACCCCATTATAAAAATAAATTACTTTGAAAAACCCATGAAACAAACACAGTGAAAGAGAGAGAAATTCTTACACAATGCGTTCAAGGGCTGTGATGCAACCTGGATTGACCATATCTAGACCCACAGCTGGATGAGACATAAGGGTGGACACTCTTGGGGCTGAGAGGTTTGGTGAGGTTGGGTGAGCAAACGCAGACCCTTTAAAGTAATACTGCGTAGTACCCGTCCCATGGGATCCAAATCTCCAGGTTCAAGGGCATCTTCCTGCATCGAAAACATGCATGAGAAACCCAGAAGATGGTACACCGTGTGATGGGGAAAGGTTTCTAAAACGCACCTCATTTCTCATCTCCTTGTGCCCGGGTTCGCCATTCCAGCCGCTTTACTAGCAATCTCCCTACTTGGAGCATCAGCACCTTTAACCTCCTGTTCCGTACAGGTTGCAATTTGTCCTGAGGATAAACGGGAAGACGGGGAACCAATGAGAGACTAGCTCTTGGTGTGGACACAGGCACAGGTCACTCTATTTTCCCATCAGGAAGAAGAATTAACCACAGGCTCAGCCTGCCCCCCGGAACCAGAACAGGGCGGGAATCCATCATGCGCTTTTGCGGCCAGCTCCCAAAAAAGCGAGTTGTAAAATGGAGGTTCAGGGCACTGCAATTCACAAACCTGCAGAGTTATAAATGATAACTCTCGTCCACAAATATATTGAGGGAAGGCAAAGAAGAGGATTTGAAATCAAGGCAGAATTGCAGGAAACAGATTTCAGGAGGTAGATTCGAATCGCCTTTAAAGCACATGAAAAGCGGCAAAACGTTGACAATGATGCCCTTGGCCAAAAAGGGCGTATGCGTTTTTTCCTGAATATATTCAGGAAAAAACGCATACGCCCTTTTTGGCCAACCAAGCAACCTGGAAAGGCAAATAAGGGCTACAAAGAAGACTCGCTACCCATCGGTCAAAAGGGCCATGGTGAAAAAAGTGTCAAAACCAGAAATGCGGGACAGGCCATGGAGAAATGGGAGCCTTGCTACACTGATGGGCGGGATGTAAATTGCCAACAGACACTCTGGAGAAGTCTACGGTGAGTCCTGAAACATCTAAAAAACACAGCTTAGAGAGCATAGGGCACTTCCACTCATGGGGGTATAAATTGGGAAAATGAAAAATCAGCAAGACACAAGCACCCCAAAGTTTAGGGCTGCTCTGTTGACAAGGACCTCCACTTCATTCCACCTTAAATATCCCAGGAAAGAGAAAAATGGATAAAGAAGTTGTGGTCCTTATGTACAATGGAAAATCACTCAGCCATGAAATCAATGTCATAAGGCTAGTAGCAGCATGATGAGTGGATTTAGGTACGACGATTCTAAGTGAAATAAGTCACACAGAAAAGGACACTTCTCATAAGGTATCACTTATAGAGGGAATGTAAAAACCGTTACACTTGAACTGAATTACAAAACAGAACAGAGTCTCACATGCAGAAAACACACTATGGCTGCTTAACGGGAAAGGTGAGGTGGGGTGATACATAAAAAAAGGGTTTCAAATTAGCTCAGATACCGTTCCATAAACCCAATATGTAATAGACAAGACCTACTCCTTTCTCAGAGAACTGGACTCAACACACCCTATTCACCGCACAAGAATATATCTGACTAGTAATAATCTTAAAACCTATGTATTGATATCTCTCTGTTAGTGTGTCAAGTGGGTGTAAAGCGGCATAAACACAGCAGTGAAAAGCAGCTAAACCCCATTATAAAAATAAATTACTTTGAAAAAACCACGAAACAAACACAGTGAAAGGGAGAGAAATTCTTACACAATGCGTTCAGGGGCTGTGATGCAACCTGGATTGACCATATCTAGACCCACAGCTGGATGAGACATAAGGGTGGACACTCTTGCGGCTGAGAGGTTTGGTGAGGTTGGGTGAGCAAACGCAGACCCTTTAAAGTAATACTGCGTAGTACCCGACCCATGGGATCCAAATCTCCAGGTTCAAGGGCATCTTCCTACATCGAAAACATGCATGAGAAACCCAGAGGATGGTACAGCGTGTGATGGGGAAAGGTTTCTAAAACGCACCTCATTTCTCATCTCCTTGTGCCCGGGTTCGCCATTCCAGCCGCTTTACTAGCAATCTCCCTACTTGGAGCATCTGCACCTTTAACCTCCTGTTCCATACAGGTTGCAATTTGTCCTGAGGATGAACGGGAAGACGGGGAACCAATGAGAGACTAGCTCTTGGTGTGGACACAGGCACAGGTCACTCTATTTTCCCATCAGGAAGAAGAATTAACCACAGGCTCAGCCTTCCCCCCGGAACAAGAACAGGGCGTGAATCCATCATGCGCTTTTGTGGCCAGCTCCCAAAAAAGCGAGTTGTAAAATGGAGCTTCAGGGCACTGAAAATCACAGACCTGCAGAGTTATAAATGATAACTCTCGTCCACAAATATATTGAGGGAAGGCAAAGAAGAGGTTTTGAAATCAAGGCAGAATTGCAGGAAACAGATTTCAGGAGGTAGATTCGAATCGCCTTTAAAGCACATGAAAAGCGGGAAAACGTAGACAATGATTCCCTTGGCCAAAAAGGGCGTATGCGTTTTTTCCTGAATATATTCAGGAAAAAACGCATACGCCCTTTTTGGCCAACCAAGCAACCTGGAAAGGCAAATCAGGGCTACAAAGAAGACTCGCTACCCATCGGTCAAAAGGGCCATGCTGAAAAAAGTGTCAAAACCAGAAATGCGGGACAGGCCATGGAGAAATGGGAGCCTTGCTACACTGATGGGCGGGATGTAAATTGCCAACAGACACTCTGGAGAAGTCTACGGTGAGTCCTGAAACATCTAAAAAACACAGCTTAGAGAGCATAGGGCACTTCCACTCATGGGGGTATAAATTGGGAAAATGAAAAATCAGCAAGACACAAGCACCCCAAAGTTTAGGTCTGCTCTGTTGAAAAGGACCTCCACTTCATTCCACCTTAAATATCCCAGGAAAGAGAAAAATGGAAAAAGAAGTTGTGGTCCTTATGTACAATGGAAAATCACTCAGCCATGAAATCAATGTCATAAGGCTAGTAGCAGCATGATGAGTGGATTTAGGTACGACGATTCTAAGTGAAATAAGTCACACAGAAAAGGACACTTCTCATAAGGTATCACTTATAGAGGGAATGTAAAAACCGTTACACTTGAACTGAATTACAAAACAGAACAGAGTCTCACATGCAGAAAACACACTATGGCTGCTTAACGGGAAAGATGAGGTGGGGTGATACATAAAACAAGGGTTTCAAATTAGCTCAGATACCTTTCCATAAACCCAATATGTAATAGACAAGACCTACTCCTTGCTCAGAGAACTGGACTCAACACGCCCTATTCACCGCACAAGAATATATCTGACTAGTAATAATCTTAAAACCTATGTATTGATATCTCTCTGTTAGTGTGTCAAGTGGGTGTAAAGCGGCATAAACACAGCAGTGAAAAGCAGGTAAACCCCATTATAAAAATAAATTACTTTGAAAAACCCATGAAACAAAGACAGTGAAAGAGAGAGAAATTCTTACAAAATGCGTTCAGGTGCTGTGATGCAACCTGGATTGACCATATCTAGACCCACAGCTGGATGAAACATAAGGGTGGACACTCTTGGGGCTGAGAGGTTTGGTGAGGTGGGGTGAGCAAACGCAGACCCTTTAAAGTAATACTGCATGGTACCCGTCCCATGGGTCCCAAATCTCCAGGTTCAAGGGCATCTTCCTACATCGAAAACATGCATGAGAAAACAAAAAGATGGTACACCGTGTGATGGGGAAAGGTTTCTAAAACGCACCTCATTTCTCATCTCCTTGTGCCCGGGTTCGCCATTCCAGCCGCTCTACTAGCAATCTCCCTACTTGGAGCATCAGCACCTTTAACCTCCTGTTCCGTACAGGTTGCTATTTGTCCTGAGGATGAACGGGAAGACGTGGAACCAATGAGAGACTAGCTCTTGGTGTTGGGACAGGCACAGGTCACTCTATTTTCCCATCAGGAAGAAGAATTAACCACAGGCTCAGCCTGCCCCCTGGAACCAGAACAGGGCCTGAAGCCATCCTGCGCTTTTGCGGCCAGCTCCCAAAAAAGCGAGTTGTAAAATGGAGCTTCAGGGCACTGCAATTCACAAACCTGCAGAGTTATAAATGATAACTCTCGTCCACAAATATATTGAGGGAAGGCAAAGAAGAGGATTTGAAATCAAGGCAGAATTGCAGGGAACAGATTTCAGGAGGTAGATTCGAATCGCCTTTAAAGCACATGAAAAGCGGTAAAACGTTGACAATGATGCCCTTGGCCAAAAAGGGCGTATGCGTTTTTTCCTGAATATATTCAGGAAAAAACGCATACGCCCTTTTTGGCCAACCAAGCAACCTGGAAAGACAAATCAGCGCTACAAAAAGTCTCGCTTCCCATCGGTCAAAAGGCCCATGCTGAAAAAAGTGTCAAAACCAGAAATGCAAGACAGGCCATGGAGAAATGGGAGCCTTGCTACACTGATGGGCGGGATGTAAATTGCCAACAGCCACTCTGGAGAAGTGAACGGTGAGTCCTGAAACATCTAAAAAACACAGCTTAGAGAGCACAGGGCACTTCCACTCATGGGGGTATAAATTGGGAAAATGAAAAATCAGCAAGACACAAGCACCCCAAAGTTTAGGGCTGCTCTGTTGACAAGGACCTCCACTTCGTTCCACCTTCAATATCCCAGGAAAGAGAAAAATGGATAAAGAAGTTGTGGTCCTTATGTACAATGGAATATCACTCAGCCATGAAATCAATGTCATAAGGCTAGTAGCAGCATGATGAGTGGATTTAGGTACGACGATTCTAAGTGAAATAAGTCACACAGAAAAGGACACTTCTCATAAGGTATCACTGATAGAGGGAATGTAAAAACCGTTACACTTGAACTGAATTACAAAACAGAAGAGAGGCACACATGCAGAAAACAAACTATGGCTGCTTAACGGGAAAGGTGAGGTGGGGTGATACATAAAACAAGGGTTTCAAATTAGCTCAGATACCGTTCCATAAACCCAATATGTAATAGACAAGACCTACTCCTTGCTCAGAGAACTGGACTCAACACGCCCTATTCACCGCACAAGAATATATCTGACTAGTAATAATCTTAAAACCTATGTACTGATATCTCTCTGTTAGTGTGTCAAGTGGCTGTAAAGCGGCATAAACACAGCAGTGAAAAGCAGCTAAACCCCATTATAAAAATAAATTACTTTGAAAAACCCATGAAACAAAGACAGTGAAAGAGAGCGAAATTCTTACACAATGCGTTCAGGGGCTGTGATGCAACCTGGATTGACCATATCTAGACCCACAGCTGGATGAGACATAAGGGTGGACACTCTTGGGGCTGAGAGGTTTGGTGAGGTTGGGTGAGCAAACGCAGACCCTTTAAAGTAATACTGCGTGGTACCCATCGCATGGGTCCGAAATCTCCAGGTTCAAGGGCATCTTCCTACATCGAAAACATGCATGAGAAAACAAAAAGATGGTACACCGTGTGATGGGGAAAGGTTTCTAAAACGCACCTCATTTCTCATCTCCTTGTGCCCGGGTTCGCCATTCCAGCCGCTCTACTAGCAATCTCCCTACTTGGAGCATCAGCACCTTTAACCTCCTGTTCCGTACAGGTTGCTATTTGTCCTGAGGATGAACGGGAAGACGTGGAACCAATGAGAGACTAGCTCTTGGTGTTGGGACAGGCACAGGTCACTCTATTTTCCCATCAGGAAGAAGAATTAACCACAGGCTCAGCCTGCCCCCTGGAACCAGAACAGGGCCTGAAGCCATCCTGCGCTTTTGCGGCCAGCTCCCAAAAAAGCGAGTTGTAAAATGGAGCTTCAGGGCACTGCAATTCACAAACCTGCAGAGTTATAAATGATAACTCTCGTCCACAAATATATTGAGGGAAGGCAAAGAAGAGGATTTGAAATCAAGGCAGAATTGCAGGGAACAGATTTCAGGAGGTAGATTCGAATCGCCTTTAAAGCACATGAAAAGCGGTAAAACGTTGACAATGATGCCCTTGGCCAAAAAGGGCGTATGCGTTTTTTCCTGAATATATTCAGGAAAAAACGCATACGCCCTTTTTGGCCAACCAAGCAACCTGGAAAGACAAATCAGCGCTACAAAAAGTCTCGCTTCCCATCGGTCAAAAGGCCCATGCTGAAAAAAGTGTCAAAACCAGAAATGCAAGACAGGCCATGGAGAAATGGGAGCCTTGCTACACTGATGGGCGGGATGTAAATTGCCAACAGCCACTCTGGAGAAGTGAACGGTGAGTCCTGAAACATCTAAAAAACACAGCTTAGAGAGCATAGGGCACTTCCACTCATGGGGGTATAAATTGGGAAAATGAAAAATCAGCAAGACACAAGCACCCCAAAGTTTAGGGCTGCTCTGTTGACAAGGACCTCCACTTCGTTCCACCTTCAATATCCCAGGAAAGAGAAAAATGGATAAAGAAGTTGTGGTCCTTATGTACAATGGAATATCACTCAGCCATGAAATCAATGTCATAAGGCTAGTAGCAGCATGATGAGTGGATTTAGGTACGACGATTCTAAGTGAAATAAGTCACACAGAAAAGGACACTTCTCATAAGGTATCACTGATAGAGGGAATGTAAAAACCGTTACACTTGAACTGAATTACAAAACAGAAGAGAGGCACACATGCAGAAAACAAACTATGGCTGCTTAACGGGAAAGGTGAGGTGGGGTGATACATAAAACAAGGGGTTCACATTAGCTCAGATACCGTTCCATAAACCCAATATGTAATAGACAAGACCTACTCCTTGCTCAGAGAACTGGACTCAACACGCCCTATTCACCGCACAAGAATATATCTGACTAGTAATAATCTTAAAACCTATGTACTGATATCTCTCTGTTAGTGTGTCAAGTGGGTGTAAAGCGGCATAAACACAGCAGTGAAAAGCAGCTAAACCCCATTATAAAAATAAATTACTTTGAAAAACCCATGAAACAAAGACAGTGAAAGAGAGCGAAATTCTTACACAATGCGTTCAGGGGCTGTGATGCAACCTGGATTGACCATATCTAGACCCACAGCTGGATGAGACATAAGGGTGGACACTCTTGGGGCTGAGAGGTTTGGTGAGGTTGGGTGAGCAAACGCAGACCCTTTAAAGTAATACTGCGTGGTACCCATCGCATGGGTCCCAAATCTCCAGGTTCAAGGGCATCTTCCTGCATCGAAAACATGCATGAGAAACCCAGAAGATGGTACACCATGTGATGGGGAAAGGTTTCTAAAACGAACCTCATTTCTCATCCCCTTGTGCCCGGGTTCCCCATTCCAGCCACTTTACTAGCAATCTCCCTACTTGGAGCATCAGCACCTTTAACCTCCTGTTCCGTACAGGTTGCAATTTGTCCTGAGGATGAACGGGAAGATGGGGAACCAATGAGAGACTAGCTCTTGGTGTGGACACAGGCACAGGTCACTCTATTTTCCCATCATGAAGAAGAATTAACCACAGGCTCAGCCTGCCCCCCGGAACAAGAACAGGGCGTGAATCCATCATGCGCTTTTGCGGCCAGATCCCAAAAAAGCGAGTTGTAAAATGGAGGTTCAGGGCACTGCAATTCACAAACCTGCAGAGTTATAAATGATAACTCTCGTCCACAAATATATTGAGGGAAGGCAAAGAAGAGGATTTGAAATCAAGGCAGAATTGCAGGAAACAGATTTCAGGAGGTAGATTCGAATCGCCTTTAAAGCACATGAAAAGCGGCAAAACGTTGACAATGATGCCCTTGGCCAAAAAGGGCATATGCGTTTTTTCCTGAATATATTCAGGAAAAAACGCATACGCACTTTTTGGCCAACCAAGCAATCTAGAAAGGCAAATCAGCGCTACAAAGAAGACTCGCTACCCATCGGTCAAAAGGGCCATGCTGAAAAACGTGTCAAAACCAGAAATGCAGGACAGGCCATGGAGAAATGGGAGCCTTGCTACACTGATGGGCGGGATGTAAATTGCCAACAGCCACTCTGGAGGAGTGTACGGTGAGTCCTGAAACATCTAAAAAACACAGCTTAGAGAGTATAGGGCACTTCCACTCATGGGGGTATAAATTGGGAAAATGAAAAATCAGCAAGACACAAGCACCCCAAAGTTTAGGGCTGCTCTGTTGACAAGGACCTCCACTTCATTCCACCTTAAATATCCCAGGAAAGAGAAAAATGGATAAAGAAGTTGTGGTCCTTATGTACAATGGAATATCACTCAGCCATGAAATCAATGTCATAAGGCTAGTAGCAGCATGATGAGTGGATTTAGGTACGACGATTCTAAGTGAAATAAGTCACACAGAAAAGGACACTTCTCATAAGGTATCACTTATAGAGGGAATGTAAAAACCGTTACACTTGAACTGAATTACAAAACAGAACAGAGTCACACATGCAGTAAACACACTATGGCTGCTTAACGGGAAAGGTGAGGTGGGGTGATACATAAAACAAGGGTTTCAAATTAGCTCAGATACCGTTCCATAAACCCAATATGTAATAGACAAGACCTACTCCTTGCTCAGAGAACTGGACTCAACACGCCCTATTCAACGCACAAGAATATATCTGACTAGTAATAATCTTAAAACCTATGTATTGATAACTCTCTATTAGTGTGTCAAGTGGGTGTAAAGCGGCATAAACACAGCAGTGAAAAGCAGCTAAACCCCATTATAAAAATAAATTACTTTTACAAACCCATGAAACAAAGACAGTGAAAGAGAGAGAAATTCTTACACAATGCGTTCAGGGGCTGTGATGCAACCTGGATTGACCATATCTAGACCCACAGCTGGATGAGACATAACGGTGGACACTCTTGGGGCTGAGAGGTTTGGTGAGGTTGGGTGAGCAAACGCAGACCCTTTAAATTAATACTGCGTGGTACCCGTCCAATGAGTCCCAAATCTCCAGGTTCAAGGGCATCTTCCTGCATCGAAAACATGCATGAGAAACCCAGAAGATGGTACACCGTGTGATGGGGAAAGGTTTCGGAAACGCACCTCATTTCTCATCTCCTTGTGCCCGGGTTCCCCATTCCAGGCACTTTACTAGCAATCTCCCTACTTGGAGCATCAGCACCTTTAACCTCCTGTTCCGTACAGGTTGCAATTTGTCCTGAGGATGAACGGGAAGACGGGGAACCAATGAGAGACTAGCTTTTGGTGTGGACACAGGCACAGGTTACTCTATTTTCCCATCAGGAAGAAGAATTAACCACAGGCTCAGCCTGCCCCCCGGAACAAGAACAGGGCGTGAATCCATCCTGCGCTTTTGCGGCCAGCTCCCAAAAAAGCGAGTTGTAAAATGGAGCTTCAGGGCACTGCAATTCACAAACCTACAGAGTTATAAATGATAACTCTCGTCCACAAATATATTGAGGGAAGGCAAAGCAGAGGATTTGAAATCAAGGCAGAATTGCAGGAAACAGATTTCAGGAGGTAGATTCGAATCGCCTTTAAAGCACATGAAAAGCGGCAAAACGTTGACAATGATGCCCTTGGCCAAAAAGGGCGTATGCGTTTTTTCCTGAATATATTCAGGAAAAAACGCATACGCCCTTTTTGGCCAACCAAGCAACCTGGAAAGGCAAATCAGGGCTACAAAGAAGACTCGCTACCCATCGGTCAAAAGGGCCATGCTGAAAAACTTGTCAAAACCAGAAATGCAGGACAGGCCATGGAGAAATGGGAGCCTTGCTACACTGATGGGCGGGATGTAAATTGCCAACAGCCACTCTGGAGAAGTGTACGGTGAGTCCTGAAACATCTAAAAAACACAGTTTAGACAGCATAGGGCACTTCCACTCATGGGGGTATAAATTGGGAAAATGAAAAATCAGCAAGACACAAGCACCCCAAAGTTTAGGGCTGCTCTGTTGACAAGGACCTCCACTTCCTTCCACCTTAAATATCCCAGGAAAGAGAAAAATGGATAAAGAAGTTGTGGTCCTTATGTACAATGGAATATCACTCAGCCATGAAATCAATGTCATAAGGCTAGTAGCAGCATGATGAGTGGATTTAGGTACGACGATTCTAAGTGAAATAAGTCACACAGAAAAGGACACTTCTCATAAGGTATCACTTATAGAGGGAATGTAAAAACCGTTACACTTGAACTGAATTACAAAACAGAACAGAGTCACACATGCAGAAAACACACTATGGCTGCTTAACGGGAAAGGTGAGGTGGGGTGATACATAAAACAAGGGTTTCAAATTAGCTCAGATACCGTTCCATAAACCCAATATGTAATAGACAAGACCTACTCCTTGCTCAGAGAACTGGACTCAACACGCCCTATTCACCGCACGAGAATATATCTGACTAGGAATAATCTTAAAACCTATGTATTGATATCTCTCTGTTAGTGTGTCAAGTGGGTGTAAAGCGGCATAAACACAGCAGTGAAAAGCAGCTAAACCCCATTATAAAAATAAATTATTTTGAAAAACCCATGAAACAAAGACAGTGAAAGAGAGAGAAATTCTTACACAATGCATTCAAGGGCTGTGATGCAACCTAGATGGACCATATCTAGACCCACAGCTGGATGAGACATAAGGGTGGACACTCTTGGGGCTGAGAGGTTTGGTGAGGTTGGGTGAGCAAACGCAGACCCTTTAAAGTAATACTGCGTAGTACCCGTCCCATGGGATCCAAATCTCCAGGTTCAAGGGCATCTTCCTACATCGAAAACATGCATGAGAAACCCAGAAGATGGTACACCGTGTGATGGGGAAAGGTTTCTAAAACGCACCTCATTTCTCATCTCCTTGTGCCCGGGTTCGCCATTCCAGCCGCTTTACTAGCAATCTCCCTACTTGGAGCATCAGCACCTTTAACCTCCTGTTCCGTACAGGTTGCTATTTGTCCTGAGGATGAACGGGAAGACGTGGAACCAATGAGAGACTAGCTCTTGGTGTTGGGACAGGCACAGGTCACTCTATTTTCCCATCAGGAAGAAGAATTAACCACAGGCTCAGCCTGCCCCCTGGAACCAGAACAGGGCCTGAAGCCATCCTGCGCTTTTGCGGCCAGCTCCCAAAAAAGCGAGTTGTAAAATGGAGCTTCAGGGCACTGCAATTCACAAACCTGCAGAGTTATAAATGATAACTCTCGTCCACAAATATATTGAGGGAAGGCAAAGAAGAGGATTTGAAATCAAGGCAGAATTGCAGGGAACAGATTTCAGGAGGTAGATTCGAATCGCCTTTAAAGCACATGAAAAGCGGTAAAACGTTGACAATGATGCCCTTGGCCAAAAAGGGCGTATGCGTTTTTTCCTGAATATATTCAGGAAAAAACGCATACGCCCTTTTTGGCCAACCAAGCAACCTGGAAAGACAAATCAGCGCTACAAAAAGTCTCGCTTCCCATCGGTCAAAAGGCCCATGCTGAAAAAAGTGTCAAAACCAGAAATGCAAGACAGGCCATGGAGAAATGGGAGCCTTGCTACACTGATGGGCGGGATGTAAATTGCCAACAGCCACTCTGGAGAAGTGAACGGTGAGTCCTGAAACATCTAAAAAACACAGCTTAGAGAGCACAGGGCACTTCCACTCATGGGGGTATAAATTGGGAAAATGAAAAATCAGCAAGACACAAGCACCCCAAAGTTTAGGGCTGCTCTGTTGACAAGGACCTCCACTTCGTTCCACCTTCAATATCCCAGGAAAGAGAAAAATGGATAAAGAAGTTGTGGTCCTTATGTACAATGGAATATCACTCAGCCATGAAATCAATGTCATAAGGCTAGTAGCAGCATGATGAGTGGATTTAGGTACGACGATTCTAAGTGAAATAAGTCACACAGAAAAGGACACTTCTCATAAGGTATCACTGATAGAGGGAATGTAAAAACCGTTACACTTGAACTGAATTACAAAACAGAAGAGAGGCACACATGCAGAAAACAAACTATGGCTGCTTAACGGGAAAGGTGAGGTGGGGTGATACATAAAACAAGGGTTTCAAATTAGCTCAGATACCGTTCCATAAACCCAATATGTAATAGACAAGACCTACTCCTTGCTCAGAGAACTGGACTCAACACGCCCTATTCACCGCACAAGAATATATCTGACTAGTAATAATCTTAAAACCTATGTACTGATATCTCTCTGTTAGTGTGTCAAGTGGCTGTAAAGCGGCATAAACACAGCAGTGAAAAGCAGCTAAACCCCATTATAAAAATAAATTACTTTGAAAAACCCATGAAACAAAGACAGTGAAAGAGAGCGAAATTCTTACACAATGCGTTCAGGGGCTGTGATGCAACCTGGATTGACCATATCTAGACCCACAGCTGGATGAGACATAAGGGTGGACACTCTTGGGGCTGAGAGGTTTGGTGAGGTTGGGTGAGCAAACGCAGACCCTTTAAAGTAATACTGCGTGGTACCCATCGCATGGGTCCGAAATCTCCAGGTTCAAGGGCATCTTCCTACATCGAAAACATGCATGAGAAAACAAAAAGATGGTACACCGTGTGATGGGGAAAGGTTTCTAAAACGCACCTCATTTCTCATCTCCTTGTGCCCGGGTTCGCCATTCCAGCCGCTCTACTAGCAATCTCCCTACTTGGAGCATCAGCACCTTTAACCTCCTGTTCCGTACAGGTTGCTATTTGTCCTGAGGATGAACGGGAAGACGTGGAACCAATGAGAGACTAGCTCTTGGTGTTGGGACAGGCACAGGTCACTCTATTTTCCCATCAGGAAGAAGAATTAACCACAGGCTCAGCCTGCCCCCTGGAACCAGAACAGGGCCTGAAGCCATCCTGCGCTTTTGCGGCCAGCTCCCAAAAAAGCGAGTTGTAAAATGGAGCTTCAGGGCACTGCAATTCACAAACCTGCAGAGTTATAAATGATAACTCTCGTCCACAAATATATTGAGGGAAGGCAAAGAAGAGGATTTGAAATCAAGGCAGAATTGCAGGGAACAGATTTCAGGAGGTAGATTCGAATCGCCTTTAAAGCACATGAAAAGCGGTAAAACGTTGACAATGATGCCCTTGGCCAAAAAGGGCGTATGCGTTTTTTCCTGAATATATTCAGGAAAAAACGCATACGCCCTTTTTGGCCAACCAAGCAACCTGGAAAGACAAATCAGCGCTACAAAAAGTCTCGCTTCCCATCGGTCAAAAGGCCCATGCTGAAAAAAGTGTCAAAACCAGAAATGCAAGACAGGCCATGGAGAAATGGGAGCCTTGCTACACTGATGGGCGGGATGTAAATTGCCAACAGCCACTCTGGAGAAGTGAACGGTGAGTCCTGAAACATCTAAAAAACACAGCTTAGAGAGCATAGGGCACTTCCACTCATGGGGGTATAAATTGGGAAAATGAAAAATCAGCAAGACACAAGCACCCCAAAGTTTAGGGCTGCTCTGTTGACAAGGACCTCCACTTCGTTCCACCTTCAATATCCCAGGAAAGAGAAAAATGGATAAAGAAGTTGTGGTCCTTATGTACAATGGAATATCACTCAGCCATGAAATCAATGTCATAAGGCTAGTAGCAGCATGATGAGTGGATTTAGGTACGACGATTCTAAGTGAAATAAGTCACACAGAAAAGGACACTTCTCATAAGGTATCACTGATAGAGGGAATGTAAAAACCGTTACACTTGAACTGAATTACAAAACAGAAGAGAGGCACACATGCAGAAAACAAACTATGGCTGCTTAACGGGAAAGGTGAGGTGGGGTGATACATAAAACAAGGGGTTCACATTAGCTCAGATACCGTTCCATAAACCCAATATGTAATAGACAAGACCTACTCCTTGCTCAGAGAACTGGACTCAACACGCCCTATTCACCGCACAAGAATATATCTGACTAGTAATAATCTTAAAACCTATGTACTGATATCTCTCTGTTAGTGTGTCAAGTGGGTGTAAAGCGGCATAAACACAGCAGTGAAAAGCAGCTAAACCCCATTATAAAAATAAATTACTTTGAAAAACCCATGAAACAAAGACAGTGAAAGAGAGCGAAATTCTTACACAATGCGTTCAGGGGCTGTGATGCAACCTGGATTGACCATATCTAGACCCACAGCTGGATGAGACATAAGGGTGGACACTCTTGGGGCTGAGAGGTTTGGTGAGGTTGGGTGAGCAAACGCAGACCCTTTAAAGTAATACTGCGTGGTACCCATCGCATGGGTCCCAAATCTCCAGGTTCAAGGGCATCTTCCTGCATCGAAAACATGCATGAGAAACCCAGAAGATGGTACACCATGTGATGGGGAAAGGTTTCTAAAACGAACCTCATTTCTCATCCCCTTGTGCCCGGGTTCCCCATTCCAGCCACTTTACTAGCAATCTCCCTACTTGGAGCATCAGCACCTTTAACCTCCTGTTCCGTACAGGTTGCAATTTGTCCTGAGGATGAACGGGAAGATGGGGAACCAATGAGAGACTAGCTCTTGGTGTGGACACAGGCACAGGTCACTCTATTTTCCCATCATGAAGAAGAATTAACCACAGGCTCAGCCTGCCCCCCGGAACAAGAACAGGGCGTGAATCCATCATGCGCTTTTGCGGCCAGATCCCAAAAAAGCGAGTTGTAAAATGGAGGTTCAGGGCACTGCAATTCACAAACCTGCAGAGTTATAAATGATAACTCTCGTCCACAAATATATTGAGGGAAGGCAAAGAAGAGGATTTGAAATCAAGGCAGAATTGCAGGAAACAGATTTCAGGAGGTAGATTCGAATCGCCTTTAAAGCACATGAAAAGCGGCAAAACGTTGACAATGATGCCCTTGGCCAAAAAGGGCATATGCGTTTTTTCCTGAATATATTCAGGAAAAAACGCATACGCACTTTTTGGCCAACCAAGCAATCTAGAAAGGCAAATCAGCGCTACAAAGAAGACTCGCTACCCATCGGTCAAAAGGGCCATGCTGAAAAACGTGTCAAAACCAGAAATGCAGGACAGGCCATGGAGAAATGGGAGCCTTGCTACACTGATGGGCGGGATGTAAATTGCCAACAGCCACTCTGGAGGAGTGTACGGTGAGTCCTGAAACATCTAAAAAACACAGCTTAGAGAGTATAGGGCACTTCCACTCATGGGGGTATAAATTGGGAAAATGAAAAATCAGCAAGACACAAGCACCCCAAAGTTTAGGGCTGCTCTGTTGACAAGGACCTCCACTTCATTCCACCTTAAATATCCCAGGAAAGAGAAAAATGGATAAAGAAGTTGTGGTCCTTATGTACAATGGAATATCACTCAGCCATGAAATCAATGTCCTAAGGCTAGTAGCAGCATGATGAGTGGATTTAGGTACGACGATTCTAAGTGAAATAAGTCACACAGAAAAGGACACTTCTCATAAGGTATCACTTATAGAGGGAATGTAAAAACCGTTACACTTGAACTGAATTACAAAACAGAACAGAGTCACACATGCAGTAAACACACTATGGCTGCTTAACGGGAAAGGTGAGGTGGGGTGATACATAAAACAAGGGTTTCAAATTAGCTCAGATACCGTTCCATAAACCCAATATGTAATAGACAAGACCTACTCCTTGCTCAGAGAACTGGACTCAACACGCCCTATTCAACGCACAAGAATATATCTGACTAGTAATAATCTTAAAACCTATGTATTGATAACTCTCTATTAGTGTGTCAAGTGGGTGTAAAGCGGCATAAACACAGCAGTGAAAAGCAGCTAAACCCCATTATAAAAATAAATTACTTTTACAAACCCATGAAACAAAGACAGTGAAAGAGAGAGAAATTCTTACACAATGCGTTCAGGGGCTGTGATGCAACCTGGATTGACCATATCTAGACCCACAGCTGGATGAGACATAACGGTGGACACTCTTGGGGCTGAGAGGTTTGGTGAGGTTGGGTGAGCAAACGCAGACCCTTTAAATTAATACTGCGTGGTACCCGTCCAATGAGTCCCAAATCTCCAGGTTCAAGGGCATCTTCCTGCATCGAAAACATGCATGAGAAACCCAGAAGATGGTACACCGTGTGATGGGGAAAGGTTTCGGAAACGCACCTCATTTCTCATCTCCTTGTGCCCGGGTTCCCCATTCCAGGCACTTTACTAGCAATCTCCCTACTTGGAGCATCAGCACCTTTAACCTCCTGTTCCGTACAGGTTGCAATTTGTCCTGAGGATGAACGGGAAGACGGGGAACCAATGAGAGACTAGCTTTTGGTGTGGACACAGGCACAGGTTACTCTATTTTCCCATCAGGAAGAAGAATTAACCACAGGCTCAGCCTGCCCCCCGGAACAAGAACAGGGCGTGAATCCATCCTGCGCTTTTGCGGCCAGCTCCCAAAAAAGCGAGTTGTAAAATGGAGCTTCAGGGCACTGCAATTCACAAACCTACAGAGTTATAAATGATAACTCTCGTCCACAAATATATTGAGGGAAGGCAAAGCAGAGGATTTGAAATCAAGGCAGAATTGCAGGAAACAGATTTCAGGAGGTAGATTCGAATCGCCTTTAAAGCACATGAAAAGCGGCAAAACGTTGACAATGATGCCCTTGGCCAAAAAGGGCGTATGCGTTTTTTCCTGAATATATTCAGGAAAAAACGCATACGCCCTTTTTGGCCAACCAAGCAACCTGGAAAGGCAAATCAGGGCTACAAAGAAGACTCGCTACCCATCGGTCAAAAGGGCCATGCTGAAAAACTTGTCAAAACCAGAAATGCAGGACAGGCCATGGAGAAATGGGAGCCTTGCTACACTGATGGGCGGGATGTAAATTGCCAACAGCCACTCTGGAGAAGTGTACGGTGAGTCCTGAAACATCTAAAAAACACAGTTTAGACAGCATAGGGCACTTCCACTCATGGGGGTATAAATTGGGAAAATGAAAAATCAGCAAGACACAAGCACCCCAAAGTTTAGGGCTGCTCTGTTGACAAGAACCTCCACTTCCTTCCACCTTAAATATCCCAGGAAAGAGAAAAATGGATAAAGAAGTTGTGGTCCTTATGTACAATGGAATATCACTCAGCCATGAAATCAATGTCATAAGGCTAGTAGCAGCATGATGAGTGGATTTAGGTACGACGATTCTAAGTGAAATAAGTCACACAGAAAAGGACACTTCTCATAAGGTATCACTTATAGAGGGAATGTAAAAACCGTTACACTTGAACTGAATTACAAAACAGAACAGAGTCACACATGCAGAAAACACACTATGGCTGCTTAACGGGAAAGGTGAGGTGGGGTGATACATAAAACAAGGGTTTCAAATTAGCTCAGATACCGTTCCATAAACCCAATATGTAATAGACAAGACCTACTCCTTGCTCAGAGAACTGGACTCAACACGCCCTATTCACCGCACGAGAATATATCTGACTAGGAATAATCTTAAAACCTATGTATTGATATCTCTCTGTTAGTGTGTCAAGTGGGTGTAAAGCGGCATAAACACAGCAGTGAAAAGCAGCTAAACCCCATTATAAAAATAAATTATTTTGAAAAACCCATGAAACAAAGACAGTGAAAGAGAGAGAAATTCTTACACAATGCATTCAAGGGCTGTGATGCAACCTAGATGGACCATATCTAGACCCACAGCTGGATGAGACATAAGGGTGGACACTCTTGGGGCTGAGAGGTTTGGTGAGGTTGGGTGAGCAAACGCAGACCCTTTAAAGTAATACTGCGTAGTACCCGTCCCATGGGATCCAAATCTCCAGGTTCAAGGGCATCTTCCTACATCGAAAACATGCATGAGAAACCCAGAAGATGGTACACCGTGTGATGGGGAAAGGTTTCTAAAACGCACCTCATTTCTCATCTCCTTGTGCCCGGGTTCGCCATTCCAGCCGCTTTACTAGCAATCTCCCTACTTGGAGCATCAGCACCTTTAACCTCCTGTTCCGTACAGGTTGCAATTTGTCCTGAGGATGAACGGGAAGACGGGGAACCAATGAGAGTCTAGCTCTTGGTTTTGGGACAGGCACAGGTCACTCTATTTTCCCATCAGGAATAAGAATTAACCACAGGCTCAGCCTGCCCCCCGGAACAAGAACAGGGCGGGAATCCATCATGCGCTTTTGCGGCCAGCTCCCAAAAAAGCGAGTTGTAAAATGGAGGTTCAGGGCACTGCAATTCACAAACCTGCAGAGTTATAAATGATAACTCTCGTCCACAAATATATTGAGGGAAGGCAAAGAAGAGGATTTGAAATCAAGGCAGAATTGCAGGAAACAGATTTCAGGAGGTAGATTCGAATCGCCTTTAAAGCACATGAAAAGCGGCAAAACGTTGACAATGATGCCCTTGGCCAAAAAGGGCATATGCGTTTTTTCCTGAATATATTCAGGAAAAAACGCATACGCACTTTTTGGCCAACCAAGCAATCTGGAAAGGCAAATCAGGGCTACAAAGAAGACTCGCTACCCATCGGTCAAAAGGGCCATGCTGAAAAACTTGTCAAAACCAGAAATGCAGGACAGGCCATGGAGAAATGGGAGCCTTGCTACACTGATGGGCGGGATGTAAATTACCAACAGCCACTCTGGAGGAGTGTACGGTGAGTCCTGAAACATCTAAAAAACACAGCTTAGAGAGCATAGGGCACTTCCACTCATGGGGGTATAAATTGGGAAAATGAAAAATCAGCAAGACACAAGCACCCCAAAGTTTAGGGCTGCTCTGTTGACAAGGACCTCCACTTCATTCCACCTTAAATATCCCAGGAAAGAGAAAAATGGATAAAGAAGTTGTGGTCCTTATGTACAATGGAATATCACTCAGCCACGAAATCAATGTCATAAGGCTAGTAGCAGCATGATGAGTGGATTTAGGTACGACGATTCTAAGTGAAATAAGTCACAGAGAAAAGGACACTTCTCATAAGGTATCACTTACAGAGGGAATGTAAAAACCGTTACACTTGAACTGAATTACAAAACAGAACAGAGTCACACATGCAGAAAACACACTATGGCTGCTTAACGGGAAAGGTGAGGTGGGGTGATACATAAAACAAGGGTTTCAAATTAGCTCAGATACCGTTCCATAAACCCAATATGTAATAGACAAGACCTACTCCTTGCTCAGAGAACTGGACTCAACACGCCCTATTCACCACACTAGAATATATCTGACTAGGAATAATCTTAAAACCTATGTATTGATATCTCTCTGTTAGTGTGTCAAGTGGGTGTAAAGCGGCATAAACACAGCAGTGAAAAGCAGCTAAACCCCATTATAAAAATAAATTACTTTGAAAAACCCATGAAACAAACACAGTGAAAGAGAGAGAAATTCTTACACAATGCGTTCAAGGGCTGTGATGCAACCTGGATTGACCATATCTAGACCCACAGCTGGATGAGACATAAGGGTGGACACTCTTGGGGCTGAGAGGTTTGGTGAGGTTGGGTGAGCAAACGCAGACCCTTTAAAGTAATACTGCGTAGTACCCGTCCCATGGGATCCAAATCTCCAGGTTCAAGGGCATCTTCCTGCATCGAAAACATGCATGAGAAACCCAGAAGATGGTACAGCGTGTGATGGGGAAAGGTTTCTAAAACGCACCTCATTTCTCATCTCCTTGTGCCCGGGTTCGCCATTCCAGCCGCTTTACTAGCAATCTCCCTACTTGGAGCATCAGCACCTTTAACCTCCTGTTCCGTACAGGTTGCAATTTGTCCTGAGGATAAACGGGAATACGGGGAACCAATGAGAGACTAGCTCTTGGTGTGGACACAGGCACAGGTCACTCTATTTTCCCATCAGGAAGAAGAATTAACCACAGGCTCAGCCTGCCCCCCGGAACAAGAACAGGGCGGGAATCCATCATGCGCTTTTGCGGCCAGCTCCCAAAAAAGCGAGTTGTAAAATGGAGGTTCAGGGCACTGCAATTCACAAACCTGCAGAGTTATAAATGATAACTCTCGTCCACAAATATATTGAGGGAAGGCAAAGAAGAGGATTTGAAATCAAGGCAGAATTGCAGGAAACAGATTTCAGGAGGTAGATTCGAATCGCCTTTAAAGCACATGAAAAGCGGCAAAACGTTGACAATGATGCCCTTGGCCAAAAAGGGCGTATGCGTTTTTTCCTGAATATATTCAGGAAAAAACGCATACGCCCTTTTTGGCCAACCAAGCAACCTGGAAAGGCAAATCAGGGCTACAAAGAAGACTCGCTACCCATCGGTCAAAAGGGCCATGGTGAAAAAAGTGTCAAAACCAGAAATGCGGGACAGGCCATGGAGAAATGGGAGCCTTGCTACACTGATGGGCGGGATGTAAATTGCCAACAGACACTCTGGAGAAGTCTACGGTGAGTCCTGAAACATCTAAAAAACACAGCTTAGAGAGCATAGGGCACTTCCACTCATGGGGGTATAAATTGGGAAAATGAAAAATCAGCAAGACACAAGCACCCCAAAGTTTAGGGCTGCTCTGTTGACAAGGACCTCCACTTCATTCCACCTTAAATATCCCAGGAAAGAGAAAAATGGATAAAGAAGTTGTGGTCCTTATGTACAATGGAAAATCACTCAGCCATGAAATCAATGTCATAAGGCTAGTAGCAGCATGATGAGTGGATTTAGGTACGACGATTCTAAGTGAAATAAGTCACACAGAAAAGGACACTTCTCATAAGGTATCACTTATAGAGGGAATGTAAAAACCGTTACACTTGAACTGAATTACAAAACAGAACAGAGTCTCACATGCAGAAAACACACTATGGCTGCTTAACGGGAAAGGTGAGGTGGGGTGATACGTAAAAAAAGGGTTTCAAATTAGCTCAGATACCGTTCCATAAACCCAATATGTAATAGACAAGACCTACTCCTTTCTCAGAGAACTGGACTCAACACACCCTATTCACCGCACAAGAATATATCTGACTAGTAATAATCTTAAAACCTATGTATTGATATCTCTCTGTTAGTGTGTCAAGTGGGTGTAAAGCGGCATAAACACAGCAGTGAAAAGCAGCTAAACCCCATTATAAAAATAAATTACTTTGAAAAAACCACGAAACAAACACAGTGAAAGGGAGAGAAATTCTTACACAATGCGTTCAGGGGCTGTGATGCAACCTGGATTGACCATATCTAGACCCACAGCTGGATGAGACATAACGGTGGACACTCTTGGGGCTGAGAGGTTTGGTGAGGTTGGGTGAGCAAACGCAGACCCTTTAAATTAATACTGCGTGGTACCCGTCCAATGGGTCCCAAATCTCCAGGTTCAAGGGCATCTTCCTGCATCGAAAACATGCATGAGAAACCCAGAAGATGGTACACCGTGTGATGGGGAAAGGTTTCTAAAACGCACCTCATTTCTCATCTCCTTGTGCCCGGGTTCCCCATTCCAGGCACTTTACTAGCAATCTCCCTACTTGGAGCATCAGCACCTTTAACCTCCTGTTCCGTACAGGTTGCAATTTGTCCTGAGGATGAACGGGAAGACGGGGAACCAATGAGAGACTAGCTTTTGGTGTGGACACAGGCACAGGTTACTCTATTTTCCCATCAGGAAGAAGAATTAACCACAGGCTCAGCCTGCCCCCCGGAACAAGAACAGGGCGTGAATCCATCCTGCGCTTTTGCGGCCAGCTCCCAAAAAAGCGAGTTGTAAAATGGAGGTTCAGGGCACTGCAATTCACAAACCTACAGAGTTATAAATGATAACTCTCGTCCACAAATATATTGAGGGAAGGCAAAGCAGAGGATTTGAAATCAAGGCAGAATTGCAGGAAACAGATTTCAGGAGGTAGATTCGAATCGCCTTTAAAGCACATGAAAAGCGGCAAAACGTTGACAATGATGCCCTTGGCCAAAAAGGGCGTATGCGTTTTTTCCTGAATATATTCAGGAAAAAACGCATACGCCCTTTTTGGCCAACCAAGCAACCTGGAAAGGCAAATCAGGGCTACAAAGAAGACTCGCTACCCATCGGTCAAAAGGGCCATGCTGAAAAACGTGTCAAAACCAGAAATGCAGGACAGGCCATGGAGAAATGGGAGCCTTGCTACACTGATGGGCGGGATGTAAATTGCCAACAGCCACTCTGGAGAAGTGTACGGTGAGTCCTGAAACATCTAAAAAACACAGTTTAGACAGCATAGGGCACTTCCACTCATGGGGGTATAAATTGGGAAAATGAAAAATCAGCAAGACACAAGCACCCCAAAGTTTAGGGCTGCTCTGTTGACAAGGACCTCCACTTCCTTCCACCTTAAATATCCCAGGAAAGAGAAAAATGGATAAAGAAGTTGTGGTCCTTATGTACAATGGAATATCACTCAGCCATGAAATCAATGTCATAAGGCTAGTAGCAGCATGATGAGTGGATTTAGGTACGACGATTCTAAGTGAAATAAGTCACACAGAAAAGGACACTTCTCATAAGGTATCACTTATAGAGGGAATGTAAAAACCGTTACACTTGAACTGAATTACAAAACAGAACAGAGTCACACATGCAGAAAACACACTATGGCTGCTTAACGGGAAAGGTGAGGTGGGGTGATACATAAAACAAGGGTTTCAAATTAGCTCAGATACCGTTCCATAAACCCAATATGTAATAGACAAGACCTACTCCTTGCTCAGAGAACTGGACTCAACACGCCCTATTCACCGCACGAGAATATATCTGACTAGGAATAATCTTAAAACCTATGTATTGATATCTCTCTGTTAGTGTGTCAAGTGGGTGTAAAGCGGCATAAACACAGCAGTGAAAAGCAGCTAAACCCCATTATAAAAATAAATTATTTTGAAAAACCCATGAAACAAAGACAGTGAAAGAGAGAGAAATTCTTACACAATGCATTCAAGGGCTGTGATGCAACCTAGATGGACCATATCTAGACCCACAGCTGGATGAGACATAAGGGTGGACACTCTTGGGGCTGAGAGGTTTGGTGAGGTTGGGTGAGCAAACGCAGACCCTTTAAAGTAATACTGCGTAGTACCCGTCCCATGGGATCCAAATCTCCAGGTTCAAGGGCATCTTCCTACATCGAAAACATGCATGAGAAACCCAGAAGATGGTACACCGTGTGATGGGGAAAGGTTTCTAAAACGCACCTCATTTCTCATCTCCTTGTGCCCGGGTTCGCCATTCCAGCCGCTTTACTAGCAATCTCCCTACTTGGAGCATCAGCACCTTTAACCTCCTGTTCCGTACAGGTTGCAATTTGTCCTGAGGATGAACGGGAAGACGGGGAACCAATGAGAGTCTAGCTCTTGGTTTTGGGACAGGCACAGGTCACTCTATTTTCCCATCAGGAATAAGAATTAACCACAGGCTCAGCCTGCCCCCCGGAACAAGAACAGGGCGGGAATCCATCATGCGCTTTTGCGGCCAGCTCCCAAAAAAGCGAGTTGTAAAATGGAGGTTCAGGGCACTGCAATTCACAAACCTGCAGAGTTATAAATGATAACTCTCGTCCACAAATATATTGAGGGAAGGCAAAGAAGAGGATTTGAAATCAAGGCAGAATTGCAGGAAACAGATTTCAGGAGGTAGATTCGAATCGCCTTTAAAGCACAAGAAAAGCGGCAAAACGTTGACAATGATGCCCTTGGCCAAAAAGGGCATATGCGTTTTTTCCTGAATATATTCAGGAAAAAACGCATACGCACTTTTTGGCCAACCAAGCAATCTGGAAAGGCAAATCAGGGCTACAAAGAAGACTCGCTACCCATCGGTCAAAAGGGCCATGCTGAAAAACTTGTCAAAACCAGAAATGCAGGACAGGCCATGGAGAAATGGGAGCCTTGCTACACTGATGGGCGGGATGTAAATTACCAACAGCCACTCTGGAGGAGTGTACGGTGAGTCCTGAAACATCTAAAAAACACAGCTTAGAGAGCATAGGGCACTTCCACTCATGGGGGTATAAATTGGGAAAATGAAAAATCAGCAAGACACAAGCACCCCAAAGTTTAGGGCTGCTCTGTTGACAAGGACCTCCACTTCATTCCACCTTAAATATCCCAGGAAAGAGAAAAATGGATAAAGAAGTTGTGGTCCTTATGTACAATGGAATATCACTCAGCCACGAAATCAATGTCATAAGGCTAGTAGCAGCATGATGAGTGGATTTAGGTACGACGATTCTAAGTGAAATAAGTCACAGAGAAAAGGACACTTCTCATAAGGTATCACTTACAGAGGGAATGTAAAAACCGTTACACTTGAACTGAATTACAAAACAGAACAGAGTCACACATGCAGAAAACACACTATGGCTGCTTAACGGGAAAGGTGAGGTGGGGTGATACATAAAACAAGGGTTTCAAATTAGCTCAGATACCGTTCCATAAACCCAATATGTAATAGACAAGACCTACTCCTTGCTCAGAGAACTGGACTCAACACGCCCTATTCACCACACTAGAATATATCTGACTAGGAATAATCTTAAAACCTATGTATTGATATCTCTCTGTTAGTGTGTCAAGTGGGTGTAAAGCGGCATAAACACAGCAGTGAAAAGCAGCTAAACCCCATTATAAAAATAAATTACTTTGAAAAACCCATGAAACAAACACAGTGAAAGAGAGAGAAATTCTTACACAATGCGTTCAAGGGCTGTGATGCAACCTGGATTGACCATATCTAGACCCACAGCTGGATGAGACATAAGGGTGGACACTCTTGGGGCTGAGAGGTTTGGTGAGGTTGGGTGAGCAAACGCAGACCCTTTAAAGTAATACTGCGTAGTACCCGTCCCATGGGATCCAAATCTCCAGGTTCAAGGGCATCTTCCTGCATCGAAAACATGCATGAGAAACCCAGAAGATGGTACACCGTGTGATGGGGAAAGGTTTCTAAAACGCACCTCATTTCTCATCTCCTTGTGCCCGGGTTCGCCATTCCAGCCGCTTTACTAGCAATCTCCCTACTTGGAGCATCAGCACCTTTAACCTCCTGTTCCGTACAGGTTGCAATTTGTCCTGAGGATGAACGGGAAGACGGGGAACCAATGAGAGTCTAGCTCTTGGTTTTGGGACAGGCACAGGTCACTCTATTTTCCCATCAGGAAGAAGAATTAACCACAGGCTCAGCCTGCCCCCCGGAACAAGAACAGGGCGGGAATCCATCATGCGCTTTTGCGGCCAGCTCCCAAAAAAGCGAGTTGTAAAATGGAGGTTCAGGGCACTGCAATTCACAAACCTGCAGAGTTATAAATGATAACTCTCGTCCACAAATATATTGAGGGAAGGCAAAGAAGAGGATTTGAAATCAAGGCAGAATTGCAGGAAACAGATTTCAGGAGGTAGATTCGAATCGCCTTTAAAGCACATGAAAAGCGGCAAAACGTTGACAATGATGCCCTTGGCCAAAAAGGGCATATGCGTTTTTTCCTGAATATATTCAGGAAAAAACGCATACGCACTTTTTGGCCAACCAAGCAATCTGGAAAGGCAAATCAGGGCTACAAAGAAGACTCGCTACCCATCGGTCAAAAGGGCCATGCTGAAAAACTTGTCAAAACCAGAAATGCAGGACAGGCCATGGAGAAATGGGAGCCTTGCTACACTGATGGGCGGGATGTAAATTACCAACAGCCACTCTGGAGGAGTGTACGGTGAGTCCTGAAACATCTAAAAAACACAGCTTAGAGAGCATAGGGCACTTCCACTCATGGGGGTATAAATTGGGAAAATGAAAAATCAGCAAGACACAAGCACCCCAAAGTTTAGGGCTGCTCTGTTGACAAGGACCTCCACTTCATTCCACCTTAAATATCCCAGGAAAGAGAAAAATGGATAAAGAAGTTGTGGTCCTTATGTACAATGGAATATCACTCAGCCACGAAATCAATGTCATAAGGCTAGTAGCAGCATGATGAGTGGATTTAGGTACGACGATTCTAAGTGAAATAAGTCACAGAGAAAAGGACACTTCTCATAAGGTATCACTTACAGAGGGAATGTAAAAACCGTTACACTTGAACTGAATTACAAAACAGAACAGAGTCACACATGCAGAAAACACACTATGGCTGCTTAACGGGAAAGGTGAGGTGGGGTGATACATAAAACAAGGGTTTCAAATTAGCTCAGATACCGTTCCATAAACCCAATATGTAATAGACAAGACCTACTCCTTGCTCAGAGAACTGGACTCAACACGCCCTATTCACCACACTAGAATATATCTGACTAGGAATAATCTTAAAACCTATGTATTGATATCTCTCTGTTAGTGTGTCAAGTGGGTGTAAAGCGGCATAAACACAGCAGTGAAAAGCAGCTAAACCCCATTATAAAAATAAATTACTTTGAAAAACCCATGAAACAAACACAGTGAAAGAGAGAGAAATTCTTACACAATGCGTTCAAGGGCTGTGATGCAACCTGGATTGACCATATCTAGACCCACAGCTGGATGAGACATAAGGGTGGACACTCTTGGGGCTAAGAGGTTTGGTGAGGTTGGGTGAGCAAACGCAGACCCTTTAAAGTAATACTGCGTAGTACCCGTCCCATGGGATCCAAATCTCCAGGTTCAAGGGCATCTTCCTGCATCGAAAACATGCATGAGAAACCCAGAAGATGGTACAGCGTGTGATGGGGAAAGGTTTCTAAAACGCACCTCATTTCTCATCTCCTTGTGCCCGGGTTCGCCATTCCAGCCGCTTTACTAGCAATCTCCCTACTTGGAGCATCAGCACCTTTAACCTCCTGTTCCGTACAGGTTGCAATTTGTCCTGAGGATAAACGGGAAGACGGGGAACCAATGAGAGACTAGCTCTTGGTGTGGACACAGGCACAGGTCACTCTATTTTCCCATCAGGAAGAAGAATTAACCACAGGCTCAGCCTGCCCCCCGGAACAAGAACAGGGCGGGAATCCATCATGCGCTTTTGCGGCCAGCTCCCAAAAAAGCGAGTTGTAAAATGGAGGTTCAGGGCACTGCAATTCACAAACCTGCAGAGTTATAAATGATAACTCTCGTCCACAAATATATTGAGGGAAGGCAAAGAAGAGGATTTGAAATCAAGGCAGAATTGCAGGAAACAGATTTCAGGAGGTAGATTCGAATCGCCTTTAAAGCACATGAAAAGCGGCAAAACGTTGACAATGATGCCCTTGGCCAAAAAGGGCGTATGCGTTTTTTCCTGAATATATTCAGGAAAAAACGCATACGCCCTTTTTGGCCAACCAAGCAACCTGGAAAGGCAAATCAGGGCTACAAAGAAGACTCGCTACCCATCGGTCAAAAGGGCCATGGTGAAAAAAGTGTCAAAACCAGAAATGCGGGACAGGCCATGGAGAAATGGGAGCCTTGCTACACTGATGGGCGGGATGTAAATTGCCAACAGACACTCTGGAGAAGTCTACGGTGAGTCCTGAAACATCTAAAAAACACAGCTTAGAGAGCATAGGGCACTTCCACTCATGGGGGTATAAATTGGGAAAATGAAAAATCAGCAAGACACAAGCACCCCAAAGTTTAGGGCTGCTCTGTTGACAAGGACCTCCACTTCATTCCACCTTAAATATCCCAGGAAAGAGAAAAATGGATAAAGAAGTTGTGGTCCTTATGTACAATGGAAAATCACTCAGCCATGAAATCAATGTCATAAGGCTAGTAGCAGCATGATGAGTGGATTTAGGTACGACGATTCTAAGTGAAATAAGTCACACAGAAAAGGACACTTCTCATAAGGTATCACTTATAGAGGGAATGTAAAAACCGTTACACTTGAACTGAATTACAAAACAGAACAGAGTCTCACATGCAGAAAACACACTATGGCTGCTTAACGGGAAAGGTGAGGTGGGGTGATACGTAAAAAAAGGGTTTCAAATTAGCTCAGATACCGTTCCATAAACCCAATATGTAATAGACAAGACCTACTCCTTTCTCAGAGAACTGGACTCAACACACCCTATTCACCGCACAAGAATATATCTGACTAGTAATAATCTTAAAACCTATGTATTGATATCTCTCTGTTAGTGTGTCAAGTGGGTGTAAAGCGGCATAAACACAGCAGTGAAAAGCAGCTAAACCCCATTATAAAAATAAATTACTTTGAAAAAACCACGAAACAAACACAGTGAAAGGGAGAGAAATTCTTACACAATGCGTTCAGGGGCTGTGATGCAACCTGGATTGACCATATCTAGACCCACAGCTGGATGAGACATAACGGTGGACACTCTTGGGGCTGAGAGGTTTGGTGAGGTTGGGTGAGCAAACGCAGACCCTTTAAATTAATACTGCGTGGTACCCGTCCAATGGGTCCCAAATCTCCAGGTTCAAGGGCATCTTCCTGCATCGAAAACATGCATGAGAAACCCAGAAGATGGTACACCGTGTGATGGGGAAAGGTTTCTAAAACGCACCTCATTTCTCATCTCCTTGTGCCCGGGTTCCCCATTCCAGGCACTTTACTAGCAATCTCCCTACTTGGAGCATCAGCACCTTTAACCTCCTGTTCCGTACAGGTTGCAATTTGTCCTGAGGATGAACGGGAAGACGGGGAACCAATGAGAGACTAGCTTTTGGTGTGGACACAGGCACAGGTTACTCTATTTTCCCATCAGGAAGAAGAATTAACCACAGGCTCAGCCTGCCCCCCGGAACAAGAACAGGGCGTGAATCCATCCTGCGCTTTTGCGGCCAGCTCCCAAAAAAGCGAGTTGTAAAATGGAGGTTCAGGGCACTGCAATTCACAAACCTACAGAGTTATAAATGATAACTCTCGTCCACAAATATATTGAGGGAAGGCAAAGCAGAGGATTTGAAATCAAGGCAGAATTGCAGGAAACAGATTTCAGGAGGTAGATTCGAATCGCCTTTAAAGCACATGAAAAGCGGCAAAACGTTGACAATGATGCCCTTGGCCAAAAAGGGCGTATGCGTTTTTTCCTGAATATATTCAGGAAAAAACGCATACGCCCTTTTTGGCCAACCAAGCAACCTGGAAAGGCAAATCAGGGCTACAAAGAAGACTCGCTACCCATCGGTCAAAAGGGCCATGCTGAAAAACGTGTCAAAACCAGAAATGCAGGACAGGCCATGGAGAAATGGGAGCCTTGCTACACTGATGGGCGGGATGTAAATTGCCAACAGCCACTCTGGAGAAGTGTACGGTGAGTCCTGAAACATCTAAAAAACACAGTTTAGACAGCATAGGGCACTTCCACTCATGGGGGTATAAATTGGGAAAATGAAAAATCAGCAAGACACAAGCACCCCAAAGTTTAGGGCTGCTCTGTTGACAAGGACCTCCACTTCCTTCCACCTTAAATATCCCAGGAAAGAGAAAAATGGATAAAGAAGTTGTGGTCCTTATGTACAATGGAATATCACTCAGCCATGAAATCAATGTCATAAGGCTAGTAGCAGCATGATGAGTGGATTTAGGTACGACGATTCTAAGTGAAATAAGTCACACAGAAAAGGACACTTCTCATAAGGTATCACTTATAGAGGGAATGTAAAAACCGTTACACTTGAACTGAATTACAAAACAGAACAGAGTCACACATGCAGAAAACACACTATGGCTGCTTAACGGGAAAGGTGAGGTGGGGTGATACATAAAACAAGGGTTTCAAATTAGCTCAGATACCGTTCCATAAACCCAATATGTAATAGACAAGACCTACTCCTTGCTCAGAGAACTGGACTCAACACGCCCTATTCACCGCACGAGAATATATCTGACTAGGAATAATCTTAAAACCTATGTATTGATATCTCTCTGTTAGTGTGTCAAGTGGGTGTAAAGCGGCATAAACACAGCAGTGAAAAGCAGCTAAACCCCATTATAAAAATAAATTACTTTGAAAAACCCATGAAACAAACACAGTGAAAGAGAGAGAAATTCTTACACAATGCGTTCAAGGGCTGTGATGCAACCTGGATTGACCATATCTAGACCCACAGCTGGATGAGACATAAGGGTGGACACTCTTGGGGCTGAGAGGTTTGGTGAGGTTGGGTGAGCAAACGCAGACCCTTTAAAGTAATACTGCGTAGTACCCGTCCCATGGGATCCAAATCTCCAGGTTCAAGGGCATCTTCCTGCATCGAAAACATGCATGAGAAACCCAGAAGATGGTACAGCGTGTGATGGGGAAAGGTTTCTAAAACGCACCTCATTTCTCATCTCCTTGTGCCCGGGTTCGCCATTCCAGCCGCTTTACTAGCAATCTCCCTACTTGGAGCATCAGCACCTTTAACCTCCTGTTCCGTACAGGTTGCAATTTGTCCTGAGGATAAACGGGAAGACGGGGAACCAATGAGAGACTAGCTCTTGGTGTGGACACAGGCACAGGTCACTCTATTTTCCCATCAGGAATAAGAATTAACCACAGGCTCAGCCTGCCCCCCGGAACAAGAACAGGGCGGGAATCCATCATGCGCTTTTGCGGCCAGCTCCCAAAAAAGCGAGTTGTAAAATGGAGGTTCAGGGCACTGCAATTCACAAACCTGCAGAGTTATAAATGATAACTCTCGTCCACAAATATATTGAGGGAAGGCAAAGAAGAGGATTTGAAATCAAGGCAGAATTGCAGGAAACAGATTTCAGGAGGTAGATTCGAATCGCCTTTAAAGCACATGAAAAGCGGCAAAACGTTGACAATGATGCCCTTGGCCAAAAAGGGCGTATGCGTTTTTTCCTGAATATATTCAGGAAAAAACGCATACGCCCTTTTTGGCCAACCAAGCAACCTGGAAAGGCAAATCAGGGCTACAAAGAAGACTCGCTACCCATCGGTCAAAAGGGCCATGGTGAAAAAAGTGTCAAAACCAGAAATGCGGGACAGGCCATGGAGAAATGGGAGCCTTGCTACACTGATGGGCGGGATGTAAATTGCCAACAGACACTCTGGAGAAGTCTACGGTGAGTCCTGAAACATCTAAAAAACACAGCTTAGAGAGCATAGGGCACTTCCACTCATGGGGGTATAAATTGGGAAAATGAAAAATCAGCAAGACACAAGCACCCCAAAGTTTAGGGCTGCTCTGTTGACAAGGACCTCCACTTCATTCCACCTTAAATATCCCAGGAAAGAGAAAAATGGATAAAGAAGTTGTGGTCCTTATGTACAATGGAAAATCACTCAGCCATGAAATCAATGTCATAAGGCTAGTAGCAGCATGATGAGTGGATTTAGGTACGACGATTCTAAGTGAAATAAGTCACACAGAAAAGGACACTTCTCATAAGGTATCACTTATAGAGGGAATGTAAAAACCGTTACACTTGAACTGAATTACAAAACAGAACAGAGTCTCACATGCAGAAAACACACTATGGCTGCTTAACGGGAAAGGTGAGGTGGGGTGATACGTAAAAAAAGGGTTTCAAATTAGCTCAGATACCGTTCCATAAACCCAATATGTAATAGACAAGACCTACTCCTTTCTCAGAGAACTGGACTCAACACACCCTATTCACCGCACAAGAATATATCTGACTAGTAATAATCTTAAAACCTATGTATTGATATCTCTCTGTTAGTGTGTCAAGTGGGTGTAAAGCGGCATAAACACAGCAGTGAAAAGCAGCTAAACCCCATTATAAAAATAAATTACTTTGAAAAAACCACGAAACAAACACAGTGAAAGGGAGAGAAATTCTTACACAATGCGTTCAGGGGCTGTGATGCAACCTGGATTGACCATATCTAGACCCACAGCTGGATGAGACATAACGGTGGACACTCTTGGGGCTGAGAGGTTTGGTGAGGTTGGGTGAGCAAACGCAGACCCTTTAAATTAATACTGCGTGGTACCCGTCCAATGGGTCCCAAATCTCCAGGTTCAAGGGCATCTTCCTGCATCGAAAACATGCATGAGAAACCCAGAAGATGGTACACCGTGTGATGGGGAAAGGTTTCGGAAACGCACCTCATTTCTCATCTCCTTGTGCCCGGGTTCCCCATTCCAGGCACTTTACTAGCAATCTCCCTACTTGGAGCATCAGCACCTTTAACCTCCTGTTCCGTACAGGTTGCAATTTGTCCTGAGGATGAACGGGAAGACGGGGAACCAATGAGAGACTAGCTTTTGGTGTGGACACAGGCACAGGTTACTCTATTTTCCCATCAGGAAGAAGAATTAACCACAGGCTCAGCCTGCCCCCCGGAACAAGAACAGGGCGTGAATCCATCCTGCGCTTTTGCGGCCAGCTCCCAAAAAAGCGAGTTGTAAAATGGAGCTTCAGGGCACTGCAATTCACAAACCTACAGAGTTATAAATGATAACTCTCGTCCACAAATATATTGAGGGAAGGCAAAGCAGAGGATTTGAAATCAAGGCAGAATTGCAGGAAACAGATTTCAGGAGGTAGATTCGAATCGCCTTTAAAGCACATGAAAAGCGGCAAAACGTTGACAATGATGCCCTTGGCCAAAAAGGGCGTATGCGTTTTTTCCTGAATATATTCAGGAAAAAACGCATACGCCCTTTTTGGCCAACCAAGCAACCTGGAAAGGCAAATCAGGGCTACAAAGAAGACTCGCTACCCATCGGTCAAAAGGGCCATGCTGAAAAACGTGTCAAAACCAGAAATGCAGGACAGGCCATGGAGAAATGGGAGCCTTGCTACACTGATGGGCGGGATGTAAATTGCCAACAGCCACTCTGGAGAAGTGTACGGTGAGTCCTGAAACATCTAAAAAACACAGTTTAGACAGCATAGGGCACTTCCACTAATGGGGGTATAAATTGGGAAAATGAAAAATCAGCAAGACACAAGCACCCCAAAGTTTAGGGCTGCTCTGTTGACAAGGACCTCCACTTCCTTCCACCTTAAATATCCCAGGAAAGAGAAAAATGGATAAAGAAGTTGTGGTCCTTATGTACAATGGAATATCACTCAGCCATGAAATCAATGTCATAAGGCTAGTAGCAGCATGATGAGTGGATTTAGGTACGACGATTCTAAGTGAAATAAGTCACACAGAAAAGGACACTTCTCATAAGGTATCACTTATAGAGGGAATGTAAAAACCGTTACACTTGAACTGAATTACAAAACAGAACAGAGTCACACATGCAGAAAACACACTATGGCTGCTTAACGGGAAAGGTGAGGTGGGGTGATACATAAAACAAGGGTTTCAAATTAGCTCAGATACCGTTCCATAAACCCAATATGTAATAGACAAGACCTACTCCTTGCTCAGAGAACTGGACTCAACACGCCCTATTCACCGCACGAGAATATATCTGACTAGGAATAATCTTAAAACCTATGTATTGATATCTCTCTGTTAGTGTGTCAAGTGGGTGTAAAGCGGCATAAACACAGCAGTGAAAAGCAGCTAAACCCCATTATAAAAATAAATTATTTTGAAAAACCCATGAAACAAAGACAGTGAAAGAGAGAGAAATTCTTACACAATGCATTCAAGGGCTGTGATGCAACCTAGATGGACCATATCTAGACCCACAGCTGGATGAGACATAAGGGTGGACACTCTTGGGGCTGAGAGGTTTGGTGAGGTTGGGTGAGCAAACGCAGACCCTTTAAAGTAATACTGCGTAGTACCCGTCCCATGGGATCCAAATCTCCAGGTTCAAGGGCATCTTCCTACATCGAAAACATGCATGAGAAACCCAGAAGATGGTACACCGTGTGATGGGGAAAGGTTTCTAAAACGCACCTCATTTCTCATCTCCTTGTGCCCGGGTTCGCCATTCCAGCCGCTTTACTAGCAATCTCCCTACTTGGAGCATCAGCACCTTTAACCTCCTGTTCCGTACAGGTTGCAATTTGTCCTGAGGATGAACGGGAAGACGGGGAACCAATGAGAGTCTAGCTCTTGGTTTTGGGACAGGCACAGGTCACTCTATTTTCCCATCAGGAATAAGAATTAACCACAGGCTCAGCCTGCCCCCCGGAACAAGAACAGGGCGGGAATCCATCATGCGCTTTTGCGGCCAGCTCCCAAAAAAGCGAGTTGTAAAATGGAGGTTCAGGGCACTGCAATTCACAAACCTGCAGAGTTATAAATGATAACTCTCGTCCACAAATATATTGAGGGAAGGCAAAGAAGAGGATTTGAAATCAAGGCAGAATTGCAGGAAACAGATTTCAGGAGGTAGATTCGAATCGCCTTTAAAGCACATGAAAAGCGGCAAAACGTTGACAATGATTCCCTTGGCCAAAAAGGGCGTATGCGTTTTTTCCTGAATATATTCAGGAAAAAACGCATACGCCCTTTTTGGCCAACCAAGCAACCTGGAAAGGCAAATCAGGGCTACAAAGAAGACTCGCTACCCATCGGTCAAAAGGGCCATGCTGAAAAAAGTGTCAAAACCAGAAATGCGGGACAGGCCATGGAGAAATGGGAGCCTTGCTACACTGATGGGCGGGATGTAAATTGCCAACAGACACTCTGGAGAAGTCTACGGTGAGTCCTGAAACATCTAAAAAACACAGCTTAGAGAGCATAGGGCACTTCCACTCATGGGGGTATAAATTGGGAAAATGAAAAATCAGCAAGACACAAGCACCCCAAAGTTTAGGTCTGCTCTGTTGAAAAGGACCTCCACTTCATTCCACCTTAAATATCCCAGGAAAGAGAAAAATGGAAAAAGAAGTTGTGGTCCTTATGTACAATGGAAAATCACTCAGCCATGAAATCAATGTCATAAGGCTAGTAGCAGCATGATGAGTGGATTTAGGTACGACGATTCTAAGTGAAATAAGTCACACAGAAAAGGACACTTCTCATAAGGTATCACTTATAGAGGGAATGTAAAAACCGTTACACTTGAACTGAATTACAAAACAGAACAGAGTCTCACATGCAGAAAACACACTATGGCTGCTTAACGGGAAAGATGAGGTGGGGTGATACATAAAACAAGGGTTTCAAATTAGCTCAGATACCTTTCCATAAACCCAATATGTAATAGACAAGACCTACTCCTTGCTCAGAGAACTGGACTCAACACGCCCTATTCACCGCACAAGAATATATCTGACTGGTAATAATCTTAAAACCTATGTATTGATATCTCTCTGTTAGTGTGTCAAGTGGGTGTAAAGCGGCATAAACACAGCAGTGAAAAGCAGGTAAACCCCATTATAAAAATAAATTACTTTGAAAAACCCATGAAACAAAGACAGTGAAAGAGAGAGAAATTCTTACAAACTTCGTTCAGGGGCTATGATGCCACCTGGATTGACCATATCTAGACCCACAGCTGGATGAGACATAAGGGTGGACACTCTCGGGGCTGAGAGGCTTGGTGAGGTTGGGGGAGCAAACGCAGAGCCTTTAAAGTAATATTGCCTGTTACCCAACTCATGGTTTACAAATCTCCAGGTTCAAGGGCATCTTCCTACATCGAAAACATGCATGAGAAACCCAGAAGATGGTACACCGTGTGATGGGGAAAGGTTTCTAAAACGCACCTCATTTCTCATCTCCTTGTGCCCGGGTTCGCCATTCCAGCCGCTTTACTAGCAATCTCCCTACTTGGAGCATCAGCACCTTTAACCTCCTGTTCCGTACAGGTTGCAATTTGTCCTGAGGATGAACGGGTAGATGGGGAACCAGTGAGAGACTAGCTCTTGGTGTTGGGACAGGCACAGGTCACTCTATTTTCCCATCAGGAAGAAGAATTAACCACAGGCTCAGCCTTCCCCCCGGAACCAGAACAGGGTGTGAAACCATCAAGCGCTTTTGCGGCCAGCTCCCCAAAAAGCAAGTTGTAAAATGAAGCTTCAGGTCACTGCAATTCACAAACCTGCAGAGTTATAAATGATAACTCTCGTCCACAAATATATTGAGGGAAGGCAAAGAAGAGGATTTGAAATCAAGGCAGAATTGCAGGAAACAGATTTCAGGAGGTAGATTCGAATCGCCTTTAAAGCACATGAAAAGCGGCAAAACGTTGACAATGATGCCCTTGGCCAAAAAGGGCGTATGCGTTTTTTCCTGAATATATTCAGGAAAAAACGCTTACGCCCTTTTTGGCCAACCAAGCAACCTGGAAAGGCAAATCAGGGCTACAAAGAAGACTCGCTACCCATCGGTCAAAAGGGCCATGCTGAAAAAAGTCTAAAAACCAGAAATGCAGGACAGGCCATGGAGAAATGGGAGCCTTGCTACACTGATGGGCGGGATGTAAATTGCCAACAGTCACTCTGGAGAAGTGTACGGTGAGTCCTGAAACATCTAAAAAACACAGCTTAGACAGCATAGGGCACTTCCACTCATGGGGGTATAAATTGGGAAAATGAAAAATCAGCAAGACACAAGCACCCCAAAGTTTAGGGCTGCTCTGTTGACAAGGACCTCCACTTCATTCCACCTTCAATATCCCAGGAAAGAGAAAAATGGATAAAGAAGTTGTGGTCCTTATGTACAATGGAAAATCACTCAGCCATGAAATCAATGTCATAAGGCTAGTAGCAGCATGATGAGTGGATTTAGGTACGACGATTCTAAGTGAAATAAGTCACACAGAAAAGGACACTTCTCATAAGGTATCACTTATAGAGGGAATGTAAAAACCGTTACACTTGAACTGAATTACAAAACAGAACAGAGTCACACATGCAGAAAACACACTATGGCTGCTTAACGGGAAAGGTGAGGTGGGGTGATACATAAAACAAGGGTTTCAAATTAGCTCAGATACCGTTCCATAAACCCAATATGTAATAGACAAGACCTACTCCTTGCTCAGAGAACTGGACTCAACACGCCCTATTCACCGCACCAGAATATATCTGACTAGTAATAATCTTAAAACCTATGTATTGATATCTCTCTGTTAGTGTGTCAAGTGGGTGTAAAGTGGCATAAACACAGCAGTGAAAAGCAGCTAAACCCCATTATAAAAATAAATTACTTTGAAAAACCCACAAACAAAGACAGTGAAAGAGAGAGAAATTCTTACACAATGCGTTCAGGGGCTGTGATGCAACCTGGATTGACCATATCTAGACCCACAGCTGGATGAGACATAAGGGTGGACACTCTTGGGGCTGAGAGGTTTGGTGAGGTTGGGTGAGCAAACGCAGACCCTTTAAAGTAATACTGCGTAGTACCCGTCCCATGGGATCCAAATCTCCAGGTTCAAGGGCATCTTCCTACATCGAAAACATGCATGAGAAACCCAGAGGATGGTACAGCGTGTGATGGGGAAAGGTTTCTAAAACGCACCTCATTTCTCATCTCCTTGTGCCCGGGTTCGCCATTCCAGCCGCTTTACTAGCAATCTCCCTACTTGGAGCATCAGCACCTTTAACCTCCTGTTCCGTACAGGTTGCAATTTGTCCTGAGGATGAACGGGAAGACAGGGAACCAATGAGAGACTAGCTCTTGGTGTGGACACAGGCACAGGTCACTCTATTTTCCCATCAGGAAGAAGAATTAACCACAGGCTCAGCCTTCCCCCTGGAACAAGAACAGGGCGTGAATCCATCATGCGCTTTTGTGGCCAGCTCCCAAAAAAGCGAGTTGTAAAATGGAGCTTCAGGGCACTGCAATTCACAAACCTGCAGAGTTATAAATGATAACTCTCGTCCACAAATATATTGAGGGAAGGCAAAGAAGAGGATTTGAAATCAAGGCAGAATTGCAGGAAACAGATTTCAGGAGGTAGATTCGAATCGCCTTTAAAGCACATGAAAAGCGGCAAAACGTTGACAATGATGCCCTTGGCCAAAAAGGGCGTATGCGTTTTTTCCTGAATATATTCAGGAAAAAACGCATACGCCCTTTTTGGCCAACCAAGCAACCTGGAAAGGCAAATCAGGGCTACAAAGAAGACTCGCTACCCATCGGTCAAAAGGGCCATGGTGAAAAAAGTGTCAAAACCAGAAATGCGGGACAGGCCATGGAGAAATGGGAGCCTTGCTACACTGATGGGCGGGATGTAAATTGCCAACAGACACTCTGGAGAAGTCTACGGTGAGTCCTGAAACATCTAAAAAACACAGCTTAGAGAGCATAGGGCACTTCCACTCATGGGGGTATAAATTGGGAAAATGAAAAATCAGCAAGACACAAGCACCCCAAAGTTTAGGGCTGCTCTGTTGACAAGGACCTCCACTTCATTCCACCTTAAATATCCCAGGAAAGAGAAAAATGGATAAAGAAGTTGTGGTCCTTATGTACAATGGAAAATCACTCAGCCATGAAATCAATGTCATAAGGCTAGTAGCAGCATGATGAGTGGATTTAGGTACGACGATTCTAAGTGAAATAAGTCACACAGAAAAGGACACTTCTCATAAGGTATCACTTATAGAGGGAATGTAAAAACCGTTACACTTGAACTGAATTACAAAACAGAACAGAGTCTCACATGCAGAAAACACACTATGGCTGCTTAACGGGAAAGGTGAGGTGGGGTGATACGTAAAAAAAGGGTTTCAAATTAGCTCAGATACCGTTCCATAAACCCAATATGTAATAGACAAGACCTACTCCTTTCTCAGAGAACTGGACTCAACACACCCTATTCACCGCACAAGAATATATCTGACTAGTAATAATCTTAAAACCTATGTATTGATATCTCTCTGTTAGTGTGTCAAGTGGGTGTAAAGCGGCATAAACACAGCAGTGAAAAGCAGCTAAACCCCATTATAAAAATAAATTACTTTGAAAAAACCACGAAACAAACACAGTGAAAGGGAGAGAAATTCTTACACAATGCGTTCAGGGGCTGTGATGCAACCTGGATTGACCATATCTAGACCCACAGCTGGATGAGACATAACGGTGGACACTCTTGGGGCTGAGAGGTTTGGTGAGGTTGGGTGAGCAAACGCAGACCCTTTAAATTAATACTGCGTGGTACCCGTCCAATGGGTCCCAAATCTCCAGGTTCAAGGGCATCTTCCTGCATCGAAAACATGCATGAGAAACCCAGAAGATGGTACACCGTGTGATGGGGAAAGGTTTCGGAAACGCACCTCATTTCTCATCTCCTTGTGCCCGGGTTCCCCATTCCAGGCACTTTACTAGCAATCTCCCTACTTGGAGCATCAGCACCTTTAACCTCCTGTTCCGTACAGGTTGCAATTTGTCCTGAGGATGAACGGGAAGACGGGGAACCAATGAGAGACTAGCTTTTGGTGTGGACACAGGCACAGGTTACTCTATTTTCCCATCAGGAAGAAGAATTAACCACAGGCTCAGCCTGCCCCCCGGAACAAGAACAGGGCGTGAATCCATCCTGCGCTTTTGCGGCCAGCTCCCAAAAAAGCGAGTTGTAAAATGGAGCTTCAGGGCACTGCAATTCACAAACCTACAGAGTTATAAATGATAACTCTCGTCCACAAATATATTGAGGGAAGGCAAAGCAGAGGATTTGAAATCAAGGCAGAATTGCAGGAAACAGATTTCAGGAGGTAGATTCGAATCGCCTTTAAAGCACATGAAAAGCGGCAAAACGTTGACAATGATGCCCTTGGCCAAAAAGGGCGTATGCGTTTTTTCCTGAATATATTCAGGAAAAAACGCATACGCCCTTTTTGGCCAACCAAGCAACCTGGAAAGGCAAATCAGGGCTACAAAGAAGACTCGCTACCCATCGGTCAAAAGGGCCATGCTGAAAAACGTGTCAAAACCAGAAATGCAGGACAGGCCATGGAGAAATGGGAGCCTTGCTACACTGATGGGCGGGATGTAAATTGCCAACAGCCACTCTGGAGAAGTGTACGGTGAGTCCTGAAACATCTAAAAAACACAGTTTAGACAGCATAGGGCACTTCCACTCATGGGGGTATAAATTGGGAAAATGAAAAATCAGCAAGACACAAGCACCCCAAAGTTTAGGGCTGCTCTGTTGACAAGGACCTCCACTTCCTTCCACCTTAAATATCCCAGGAAAGAGAAAAATGGATAAAGAAGTTGTGGTCCTTATGTACAATGGAATATCACTCAGCCATGAAATCAATGTCATAAGGCTAGTAGCAGCATGATGAGTGGATTTAGGTACGACGATTCTAAGTGAAATAAGTCACACAGAAAAGGACACTTCTCATAAGGTATCACTTATAGAGGGAATGTAAAAACCGTTACACTTGAACTGAATTACAAAACAGAACAGAGTCACACATGCAGAAAACACACTATGGCTGCTTAACGGGAAAGGTGAGGTGGGGTGATACATAAAACAAGGGTTTCAAATTAGCTCAGATACCGTTCCATAAACCCAAGATGTAATAGACAAGACCTACTCCTTGCTCAGAGAACTGGACTCAACACGCCCTATTCACCGCACGAGAATATATCTGACTAGGAATAATCTTAAAACCTATGTATTGATATCTCTCTGTTAGTGTGTCAAGTGGGTGTAAAGCGGCATAAACACAGCAGTGAAAAGCAGCTAAACCCCATTATAAAAATAAATTATTTTGAAAAACCCATGAAACAAAGACAGTGAAAGAGAGAGAAATTCTTACACAATGCATTCAAGGGCTGTGATGCAACCTAGATGGACCATATCTAGACCCACAGCTGGATGAGACATAAGGGTGGACACTCTTGGGGCTGAGAGGTTTGGTGAGGTTGGGTGAGCAAACGCAGACCCTTTAAAGTAATACTGCGTAGTACCCGTCCCATGGGATCCAAATCTCCAGGTTCAAGGGCATCTTCCTACATCGAAAACATGCATGAGAAACCCAGAAGATGGTACACCGTGTGATGGGGAAAGGTTTCTAAAACGCACCTCATTTCTCATCTCCTTGTGCCCGGGTTCGCCATTCCAGCCGCTTTACTAGCAATCTCCCTACTTGGAGCATCAGCACCTTTAACCTCCTGTTCCGTACAGGTTGCAATTTGTCCTGAGGATGAACGGGAAGACGGGGAACCAATGAGAGTCTAGCTCTTGGTTTTGGGACAGGCACAGGTCACTCTATTTTCCCATCAGGAATAAGAATTAACCACAGGCTCAGCCTGCCCCCCGGAACAAGAACAGGGCGGGAATCCATCATGCGCTTTTGCGGCCAGCTCCCAAAAAAGCGAGTTGTAAAATGGAGGTTCAGGGCACTGCAATTCACAAACCTGCAGAGTTATAAATGATAACTCTCGTCCACAAATATATTGAGGGAAGGCAAAGAAGAGGATTTGAAATCAAGGCAGAATTGCAGGAAACAGATTTCAGGAGGTAGATTCGAATCGCCTTTAAAGCACAAGAAAAGCGGCAAAACGTTGACAATGATGCCCTTGGCCAAAAAGGGCATATGCGTTTTTTCCTGAATATATTCAGGAAAAAACGCATACGCACTTTTTGGCCAACCAAGCAATCTGGAAAGGCAAATCAGGGCTACAAAGAAGACTCGCTACCCATCGGTCAAAAGGGCCATGCTGAAAAACTTGTCAAAACCAGAAATGCAGGACAGGCCATGGAGAAATGGGAGCCTTGCTACACTGATGGGCGGGATGTAAATTACCAACAGCCACTCTGGAGGAGTGTACGGTGAGTCCTGAAACATCTAAAAAACACAGCTTAGAGAGCATAGGGCACTTCCACTCATGGGGGTATAAATTGGGAAAATGAAAAATCAGCAAGACACAAGCACCCCAAAGTTTAGGGCTGCTCTGTTGACAAGGACCTCCACTTCATTCCACCTTAAATATCCCAGGAAAGAGAAAAATGGATAAAGAAGTTGTGGTCCTTATGTACAATGGAATATCACTCAGCCACGAAATCAATGTCATAAGGCTAGTAGCAGCATGATGAGTGGATTTAGGTACGACGATTCTAAGTGAAATAAGTCACAGAGAAAAGGACACTTCTCATAAGGTATCACTTACAGAGGGAATGTAAAAACCGTTACACTTGAACTGAATTACAAAACAGAACAGAGTCACACATGCAGAAAACACACTATGGCTGCTTAACGGGAAAGGTGAGGTGGGGTGATACATAAAACAAGGGTTTCAAATTAGCTCAGATACCGTTCCATAAACCCAATATGTAATAGACAAGACCTACTCCTTGCTCAGAGAACTGGACTCAACACGCCCTATTCACCACACTAGAATATATCTGACTAGGAATAATCTTAAAACCTATGTATTGATATCTCTCTGTTAGTGTGTCAAGTGGGTGTAAAGCGGCATAAACACAGCAGTGAAAAGCAGCTAAACCCCATTATAAAAATAAATTACTTTGAAAAACCCATGAAACAAACACAGTGAAAGAGAGAGAAATTCTTACACAATGCGTTCAAGGGCTGTGATGCAACCTGGATTGACCATATCTAGACCCACAGCTGGATGAGACATAAGGGTGGACACTCTTGGGGCTGAGAGGTTTGGTGAGGTTGGGTGAGCAAACGCAGACCCTTTAAAGTAATACTGCGTAGTACCCGTCCCATGGGATCCAAATCTCCAGGTTCAAGGGCATCTTCCTGCATCGAAAACATGCATGAGAAACCCAGAAGATGGTACAGCGTGTGATGGGGAAAGGTTTCTAAAACGCACCTCATTTCTCATCTCCTTGTGCCCGGGTTCGCCATTCCAGCCGCTTTACTAGCAATCTCCCTACTTGGAGCATCAGCACCTTTAACCTCCTGTTCCGTACAGGTTGCAATTTGTCCTGAGGATAAACGGGAAGACGGGGAACCAATGAGAGACTAGCTCTTGGTGTGGACACAGGCACAGGTCACTCTATTTTCCCATCAGGAAGAAGAATTAACCACAGGCTCAGCCTGCCCCCCGGAACAAGAACAGGGCGGGAATCCATCATGCGCTTTTGCGGCCAGCTCCCAAAAAAGCGAGTTGTAAAATGGAGGTTCAGGGCACTGCAATTCACAAACCTGCAGAGTTATAAATGATAACTCTCGTCCACAAATATATTGAGGGAAGGCAAAGAAGAGGATTTGAAATCAAGGCAGAATTGCAGGAAACAGATTTCAGGAGGTAGATTCGAATCGCCTTTAAAGCACATGAAAAGCGGCAAAACGTTGACAATGATGCCCTTGGCCAAAAAGGGCGTATGCGTTTTTTCCTGAATATATTCAGGAAAAAACGCATACGCCCTTTTTGGCCAACCAAGCAACCTGGAAAGGCAAATCAGGGCTACAAAGAAGACTCGCTACCCATCGGTCAAAAGGGCCATGCTGAAAAAAGTGTCAAAACCAGAAATGCGGGACAGGCCATGGAGAAATGGGAGCCTTGCTACACTGATGGGCGGGATGTAAATTGCCAACAGACACTCTGGAGAAGTCTACGGTGAGTCCTGAAACATCTAAAAAACACAGCTTAGAGAGCATAGGGCACTTCCACTCATGGGGGTATAAATTGGGAAAATGAAAAATCAGCAAGACACAAGCACCCCAAAGTTTAGGGCTGCTCTGTTGACAAGGACCTCCACTTCATTCCACCTTAAATATCCCAGGAAAGAGAAAAATGGATAAAGAAGTTGTGGTCCTTATGTACAATGGAAAATCACTCAGCCATGAAATCAATGTCATAAGGCTAGTAGCAGCATGATGAGTGGATTTAGGTACGACGATTCTAAGTGAAATAAGTCACACAGAAAAGGACACTTCTCATAAGGTATCACTTATAGAGGGAATGTAAAAACCGTTACACTTGAACTGAATTACAAAACAGAACAGAGTCTCACATGCAGAAAACACACTATGGCTGCTTAACGGGAAAGGTGAGGTGGGGTGATACATAAAAAAAGGGTTTCAAATTAGCTCAGATACCGTTCCATAAACCCAATATGTAATAGACAAGACCTACTCCTTTCTCAGAGAACTGGACTCAACACACCCTATTCACCGCACAAGAATATATCTGACTAGTAATAATCTTAAAACCTATGTATTGATATCTCTCTGTTAGTGTGTCAAGTGGGTGTAAAGCGGCATAAACACAGCAGTGAAAAGCAGCTAAACCCCATTATAAAAATAAATTACTTTGAAAAAACCACGAAACAAACACAGTGAAAGGGAGAGAAATTCTTACACAATGCGTTCAGGGGCTGTGATGCAACCTGGATTGACCATATCTAGACCCACAGCTGGATGAGACATAAGGGTGGACACTCTTGCGGCTGAGAGGTTTGGTGAGGTTGGGTGAGCAAACGCAGACCCTTTAAAGTAATACTGCGTAGTACCCGACCCATGGGATCCAAATCTCCAGGTTCAAGGGCATCTTCCTACATCGAAAACATGCATGAGAAACCCAGAGGATGGTACAGCGTGTGATGGGGAAAGGTTTCTAAAACGCACCTCATTTCTCATCTCCTTGTGCCCGGGTTCGCCATTCCAGCCGCTTTACTAGCAATCTCCCTACTTGGAGCATCTGCACCTTTAACCTCCTGTTCCATACAGGTTGCAATTTGTCCTGAGGATGAACGGGAAGACGGGGAACCAATGAGAGACTAGCTCTTGGTGTGGACACAGGCACAGGTCACTCTATTTTCCCATCAGGAAGAAGAATTAACCACAGGCTCAGCCTTCCCCCCGGAACAAGAACAGGGCGTGAATCCATCATGCGCTTTTGTGGCCAGCTCCCAAAAAAGCGAGTTGTAAAATGGAGCTTCAGGGCACTGAAAATCACAGACCTGCAGAGTTATAAATGATAACTCTCGTCCACAAATATATTGAGGGAAGGCAAAGAAGAGGTTTTGAAATCAAGGCAGAATTGCAGGAAACAGATTTCAGGAGGTAGATTCGAATCGCCTTTAAAGCACATGAAAAGCGGGAAAACGTAGACAATGATTCCCTTGGCCAAAAAGGGCGTATGCGTTTTTTCCTGAATATATTCAGGAAAAAACGCATACGCCCTTTTTGGCCAACCAAGCAACCTGGAAAGGCAAATCAGGGCTACAAAGAAGACTCGCTACCCATCGGTCAAAAGGGCCATGGTGAAAAAAGTGTCAAAACCAGAAATGCGGGACAGGCCATGGAGAAATGGGAGCCTTGCTACACTGATGGGCGGGATGTAAATTGCCAACAGACACTCTGGAGAAGTCTACGGTGAGTCCTGAAACATCTAAAAAACACAGCTTAGAGAGCATAGGGCACTTCCACTCATGGGGGTATAAATTGGGAAAATGAAAAATCAGCAAGACACAAGCACCCCAAAGTTTAGGTCTGCTCTGTTGAAAAGGACCTCCACTTCATTCCACCTTAAATATCCCAGGAAAGAGAAAAATGGAAAAAGAAGTTGTGGTCCTTATGTACAATGGAAAATCACTCAGCCATGAAATCAATGTCATAAGGCTAGTAGCAGCATGATGAGTGGATTTAGGTACGACGATTCTAAGTGAAATAAGTCACACAGAAAAGGACACTTCTCATAAGGTATCACTTATAGAGGGAATGTAAAAACCGTTACACTTGAACTGAATTACAAAACAGAACAGAGTCTCACATGCAGAAAACACACTATGGCTGCTTAACGGGAAAGATGAGGTGGGGTGATACATAAAACAAGGGTTTCAAATTAGCTCAGATACCTTTCCATAAACCCAATATGTAATAGACAAGACCTACTCCTTGCTCAGAGAACTGGACTCAACACGCCCTATTCACCGCACAAGAATATATCTGACTAGTAATAATCTTAAAACCTATGTATTGATATCTCTCTGTTAGTGTGTCAAGTGGGTGTAAAGCGGCATAAACACAGCAGTGAAAAGCAGGTAAACCCCATTATAAAAATAAATTACTTTGAAAAACCCATGAAACAAAGACAGTGAAAGAGAGAGAAATTCTTACAAAATGCGTTCAGGTGCTGTGATGCAACCTGGATTGACCATATCTAGACCCACAGCTGGATGAAACATAAGGGTGGACACTCTTGGGGCTGAGAGGTTTGGTGAGGTGGGGTGAGCAAACGCAGACCCTTTAAAGTAATACTGCATGGTACCCGTCCCATGGGTCCCAAATCTCCAGGTTCAAGGGCATATTCCTACATCGAAAACATGCATGAGAAACCCAGAAGATGGTACACCGTGTGATGGGGAAAGGTTTCTAAAACGCACCTCATTTCTCATCTCCTTGTGCCCGGGTTCGCCATTCCAGCCGCTTTACTAGCAATCTCCCTACTTGGAGCATCAGCACCTTTAACCTCCTGTTCCGTACAGGTTGCAATTTGTCCTGAGGATGAACGGGTAGATGGGGAACCAGTGAGAGACTAGCTCTTGGTGTTGGGACAGGCACAGGTCACTCTATTTTCCCATCAGGAAGAAGAATTAACCACAGGCTCAGCCTTCCCCCCGGAACCAGAACAGGGTGTGAAACCATCAAGCGCTTTTGCGGCCAGCTCCCCAAAAAGCAAGTTGTAAAATGAAGCTTCAGGTCACTGCAATTCACAAACCTGCAGAGTTATAAATGATAACTCTCGTCCACAAATATATTGAGGGAAGGCAAAGAAGAGGATTTGAAATCAAGGCAGAATTGCAGGAAACAGATTTCAGGAGGTAGATTCGAATCGCCTTTAAAGCACATGAAAAGCGGCAAAACGTTGACAATGATGCCCTTGGCCAAAAAGGGCGTATGCGTTTTTTCCTGAATATATTCAGGAAAAAACGCTTACGCCCTTTTTGGCCAACCAAGCAACCTGGAAAGGCAAATCAGGGCTACAAAGAAGACTCGCTACCCATCGGTCAAAAGGGCCATGCTGAAAAAAGTCTAAAAACCGGAAATGCAGGACAGGCCATGGAGAAATGGGAGCCTTGCTACACTGATGGGCGGGATGTAAATTGCCAACAGTCACTCTGGAGAAGTGTACGGTGAGTCCTGAAACATCTAAAAAACACAGCTTAGACAGCATAGGGCACTTCCACTCATGGGGGTATAAATTGGGAAAATGAAAAATCAGCAAGACACAAGCACCCCAAAGTTTAGGGCTGCTCTGTTGACAAGGACCTCCACTTCATTCCACCTTCAATATCCCAGGAAAGAGAAAAATGGATAAAGAAGTTGTGGTCCTTATGTACAATGGAAAATCACTCAGCCATGAAATCAATGTCATAAGGCTAGTAGCAGCATGATGAGTGGATTTAGGTACGACGATTCTAAGTGAAATAAGTCACACAGAAAAGGACACTTCTCATAAGGTATCACTTATAGAGGGAATGTAAAAACCGTTACACTTGAACTGAATTACAAAACAGAACAGAGTCACACATGCAGAAAACACACTATGGCTGCTTAACGGGAAAGGTGAGGTGGGGTGATACATAAAACAAGGGTTTCAAATTAGCTCAGATACCGTTCCATAAACCCAATATGTAATAGACAAGACCTACTCCTTGCTCAGAGAACTGGACTCAACACGCCCTATTCACCGCACCAGAATATATCTGACTAGTAATAATCTTAAAACCTATGTATTGATATCTCTCTGTTAGTGTGTCAAGTGGGTGTAAAGTGGCATAAACACAGCAGTGAAAAGCAGCTAAACCCCATTATAAAAATAAATTACTTTGAAAAACCCACAAACAAAGACAGTGAAAGAGAGAGAAATTCTTACACAATGCGTTCAGGGGCTGTGATGCAACCTGGATTGACCATATCTAGACCCACAGCTGGATGAGACATAAGGGTGGACACTCTTGGGGCTGAGAGGTTTGGTGAGGTTGGGTGAGCAAACGCAGACCCTTTAAAGTAATACTGCGTAGTACCCGTCCCATGGGATCCAAATCTCCAGGTTCAAGGGCATCTTCCTACATCGAAAACATGCATGAGAAACCCAGAGGATGGTACAGCGTGTGATGGGGAAAGGTTTCTAAAACGCACCTCATTTCTCATCTCCTTGTGCCCGGGTTCGCCATTCCAGCCGCTTTACTAGCAATCTCCCTTCTTGGAGCATCAGCACCTTTAACCTCCTGTTCCGTACAGGTTGCAATTTGTCCTGAGGATGAACGGGAAGACAGGGAACCAATGAGAGACTAGCTCTTGGTGTGGACACAGGCACAGGTCACTCTATTTTCCCATCAGGAAGAAGAATTAACCACAGGCTCAGCCTTCCCCCTGGAACAAGAACAGGGCGTGAATCCATCATGCGCTTTTGTGGCCAGCTCCCAAAAAAGCGAGTTGTAAAATGGAGCTTCAGGGCACTGCAATTCACAAACCTGCAGAGTTATAAATGATAACTCTCGTCCACAAATATATTGAGGGAAGGCAAAGAAGAGGATTTGAAATCAAGGCAGAATTGCAGGAAACAGATTTCAGGAGGTAGATTCGAATCGCCTTTAAAGCACATGAAAAGCGGCAAAACGTTGACAATGATGCCCTTGGCCAAAAAGGGCGTATGCGTATTTTCCTGAATATATTCAGGAAAAAACGCATACGCCCTTTTTGGCCAACCAAGCAACCTGGAATGGCAAATCAGGGCTACAAAGAAGACTCGCTCCCCATCGGTCAAAAGGGCCATGCTGAAAAAAGTCTCAAAACCATAAATGCAGGACAGGCCATGGAGAAATGGGAGCCTTGCTACACTGATGGGCGGGATGTAAATTGCCAACAGCCACTCTGGAGAAGTGTACGGTGTGTCCTGAAACATCTAAAAAACACAGCTTAGAGAGCATAGGGCACTTCCACTCATGGGGGTATAAATTGGGAAAATGAAAAATCAGCAAGACACAAGCACCCCAAAGTTTAGGGCTGCTCTGTTGACAAGGACCTCCACTTCATTCCACCTTCAATATCCCAGGAAAGAGAAAAATGGATAAAGAAGTTGTGGTCCTTATGTACAATGGAATATCACTCAGCCATGAAATCAATGTCATAAGGCTAGTAGCAGCATGATGAGTGGATTTAGGTACGACGATTCTAAGTGAAATAAGTCACACAGAAAAGGACACTTCTCATAAGGTATCACTTATAGAGGGAATGTAAAAACTGTTACACTTGAACTGAATTACAAAACAGAACAGAGTCACACATGCAGAAAACACACTATGGCTGCTTAACGGGAAAGGTGAGGTGGGGTGATACATAAAACAAGGGTATCAAATTAGCTCAGATACCGTTCCATAAACCCAATATGTAATAGACAGAACCTACTCCTTGCTCAGAGAACTGGACTCAACACGCCCTATTCACCGCACAAGAATATATCTGACTAGTAATAATCTTAAAACCTATGTATTGATATCTCTCTGTTAGTGTGTCAAGTGGGTGTAAAGCGGCATAAACACAGCAGTGAAAAGCAGCTAAACCCCATTATAAAAATAAATTACTTCGAAAAACCCATGAAACAAAGACAGTGAAAGAGAGAGAAATTCTTACACAATGCGTTCAGGGGCTGTGATGCAACCTGGATTGACCATATCTAGACCCACAGCTGGATGAGACATAAGGGTGGACACTCTTGGGGCTGAGAGGTTTGGTGAGGTTGGGTGAGCAAACGCAGACCCTTTAAAGTAATACTGTGTGGTACCCATCGCATGGGTCCCAAATCTCCAGGTTCAAGGGCATATTCCTACATCGAAAACATGCATGAGAAAACAAAAAGATGGTACATCATGTGATGGGGAAAGGTTTGTAAAACGCACCTCATTTCTCTTCTCCTTGTGCCCGGGTTCGCCATTCCAGCCGCTTTACTAACAATCTCCCTACTTGGAGCATCAGCACCTTTAACCTCCTGTTCCGTACAGGTTGCAATTAGTCCTGAGGTTGAACGGGTAGACGGGGAACCAGTGAGAGACTAGCTCTTGGTGTTGTGACAGGCACAGGTCACTCTATTTTCCCATCAGGAAGAAGAATTAACCACAGGCTCACCCGGACCCCGGAACCAGAACAGGGCCTGAAGCCATCCTGCGCTTTTGCGGCCAGCTCCCAAAAAAGCGAGTTGTAAAATGGAGCTTCAGGGCACTGCAATTCACAAACCTGCAGAGTTATAAATGATAACTCTCGTCCACAAATATATTGAGGGAAGGCAAAGAAGAGGATTTGAAATCAAGGCAGAATTGCAGGAAACAGATTTCAGGAGGTAGATTCGAATCGCCTTTAAAGCACATGAAAAGCGGGAAAACGTTGACAATGATGCCCTTGGCCAAAAAGGGCGTATGCGTTTTTTCCTGAATATATTCAGGAAAAAACGCATACGCCCTTTTTGGCCAACCAAGCAACCTGGAAAGGCAAATCAGGGCTACAAAGAAGACTCGCTCCCCATCGGTCAAAAGGGCCATGCTGAAAAAAGTCTCAAAACCAGAAATGCAGGACAGGCCATGGAGAAATGGGAGCCTTGCTACACTGATGGGCGGGATGTAAATTGCCAACAGACACTCTGGAGAAGTGTACGGTGTGTCCTGAAACATCTAAAAAACACTGCTTAGAGAGCATAGGGCACTTCCACTCATGGGGGTATAAATTGGGAAAATGAAAAATCAGCAAGACACAAGCACCCCAAAGTTTAGGGCTGCTCTGTTGACAAGGACCTCCACTTCATTCCACCTTCAATATCCCAGGAAAGAGAAAAATGGATAAAGAAGTTGTGGTCCTTATGTACAATGGAATATCACTCAGCCATGAAATCAATGTCATAAGGCTAATAGAAGCATGATGAGTGGATTTAGGTACGACGATTCTAAGTGAAATAAGTCACACAGAAAAGGACACATCTCATAAGGTATCACTTATAGAGGGAATGTAAAAACCGTTACACTTGAACTGAATTACAAAACAGAACAGAGTCACACATGCAGAAAACACACTATGGCTGCTTAACGGGAAAGGTGAGGTGGGGTGATACATAAAACAAGGGTTTCAAATTAGCTCAGATACCGTTCCATAAACCCAATATGTAATAGACAAGACCTACTCCTTGCTCAGAGAACTGGACTCAACACGCCCTATTCACCGCACAAGAATATATCTGACTAGTAATAATCTTAAAACCTATGTATTGATATCTCTCTGTTAGTGTGTCAAGTGGGTGTAAAGCGGCATAAACACAGCAGTGAAAAGCAGCTAAACCCCATTATAAAAATAAATTACTTCGAAAAACCCATGAAACAAAGACAGTGAAAGAGAGAGAAATTCTTACACAATGCGTTCAGGGGCTGTGATGCAACCTGGATTGACCATATCTAGACCCACAGCTGGATGAGACATAAGGGTGGACACTCTTGGGGCTGAGAGGTTTGGTGAGGTTGGGTGAGCAAACGCAGACCCTTTAAAGTAATACTGCATGGTACCCTTCGCATGGGTCCCAAATCTACAGGTTCAAGGCCATATTCCTACATCGAAACCATCCATGAGAAAACAAAAAGTTGGTACACCATGTGATGGGGAAAGGTTTCTAAAACTCACCTCATTTCTCTTCTCCTTGTGCCCGGGTTCGCCATTCCAGCTGCTTTACTAACAATCTCCCTACTTGGAGCATCAGCACCTTTAACCTCCTGTTCCGTACAGGTTGCAATTTGTCCTGAGGATGAACGGGTAGATGGGGAACCAGTGAGAGACTAGCTCTTGGTGTTGGGACAGGCACAGGTCACTCTATTTTCCCATCAGGAAGAAGAATTAACCACAGGCTCACCCGGACCCCGGAACCAGAACAGGGCCTGAAGCCATCCTGCGCATTTGCGGCCAGCTCCCAAAAAAGCGAGTTGTAAAATGGAGCTTCAGGGCACTGCAATTCACAAACCTGCAGAGTTATAAATGATAACTCTCGTCCACAAATATATTGAGGGAAGGCAAAGAAGAGGATTTGAAATCAAGGCAGAATTGCAGGAAACAGATTTCAGGAGGTAGATTCGAATCGCCTTTAAAGCACATGAAAAGCGGCAAAACGTTGACAATGATGCCCTTGGCCAAAAAGGGCGTATGCGTATTTTCCTGAATATATTCAGGAAAAAACGCATACGCCCTTTTTGGCCAACCAAGCAACCTGGAAAGGCAAGTCAGCGCTACAAAGAAGACTCGCTCCCCATCGGTCAAAAGGGGCATGCTGAAAAAAGTCTCAAAACCAGAAATGCAGGACAGGCCATGGAGAAATGGGAGCCTTGCTACACTGATGGGCGGGATGTAAATTGCCAACAGCCACTCTGAAGAAGTGTACGGTGTTTCCTGAAACATCTAAAAAACACAGCTTAGAGAGCATAGGTCACTTCCACTCATGGGGGTATAAATTGGGAAAATGAAAAATCAGCAAGACACAAGCACCCCAAAGTTTAGGGCTGCTCTGTTGACAAGGACCTCCACTTAATTCCACCTTCAATATCCCAGGAAAGAGAAAAATGGATAAAGAAGTTGTGGTCCTTATGTACAATGGAATATCACTCAGCCATGAAATCAATGTCATAAGGCTAGTAGCAGCATGATGAGTAGATTTAGGTACGACGATTCTAAGTGAAATAAGTCACACAGAAAAGGACACTTCTCATAAGGTATCACTGATAGAGGGAATGTAAAAACCGTTACACTTGAACTGAATTACAAAACAGAACAGAGTCACACATGCAGAAAACAGACTATGGCTGCTTAACGGGAAAGGTGAGGTGGGGTGATACATAAAACAAGGGTATCAAATTAGCTCAGATACCGTTCCATAAACCCAATATGTAATAGACAAGACCTACTCCTTGCTCAGAGAACTGGACTCAACACGCCCTATTCACCGCACAAGAATATATCTGACTAGTAATAATCTTAAAACCTATGTATTGATATCTCTCTGTTAGTGTGTCAAGTGGGTGTAAAGCGGCATAAACACAGCAGTGAAAAGCAGCTAAACCCCATTATAAAAATAAATTACTTCGAAAAACCCATGAAACAAAGACAGTGAAAGAGAGAGAAATTCTTACACAATGCGTTCAGGGGCTGTGATGCAACCTGGATTGACCATATCTAGACCCACAGCTGGATGAGACATAAGGGTGGACACTCTTGGGGCTGAGAGGTTTGGTGAGGTTGGGTGAGCAAACGCAGACCCTTTAAAGTAATACTGTGTGGTACCCATCGCATGGGTCCCAAATCTCCAGGTTCAAGGGCATATTCCTACATCGAAAACATGCATGAGAAAACAAAAAGATGGTACATCATGTGATGGGGAAAGGTTTGTAAAACGCACCTCATTTCTCTTCTCCTTGTGCCCGGGTTCGCCATTCCAGCCGCTTTACTAACAATCTCCCTACTTGGAGCATCAGCACCTTTAACCTCCTGTTCCGTACAGGTTGCAATTAGTCCTGAGGTTGAACGGGTAGACGGGGAACCAGTGAGAGACTAGCTCTTGGTGTTGTGACAGGCACAGGTCACTCTATTTTCCCATCAGGAAGAAGAATTAACCACAGGCTCACCCGGACCCCGGAACCAGAACAGGGCCTGAAGCCATCCTGCGCTTTTGCGGCCAGCTCCCAAAAAAGCGAGTTGTAAAATGGAGCTTCAGGGCACTGCAATTCACAAACCTGCAGAGTTATAAATGATAACTCTCGTCCACAAATATATTGAGGGAAGGCAAAGAAGAGGATTTGAAATCAAGGCAGAATTGCAGGAAACAGATTTCAGGAGGTAGATTCGAATCGCCTTTAAAGCACATGAAAAGCGGCAAAACGTTGACAATGATGCCCTTGGCCAAAAAGGGCGTATGCGTATTTTCCTGAATATATTCAGGAAAAAACGCATACGCCCTTTTTGGCCAACCAAGCAACCTGGAATGGCAAATCAGGGCTACAAAGAAGACTCGCTCCCCATCGGTCAAAAGGGCCATGCTGAAAAAAGTCTCAAAACCAGAAATGCAGGACAGGCCATGGAGAAATGGGAGCCTTGCTACACTGATGGGCGGGATGTAAATTGCCAACAGCCACTCTGGAGAAGTGTACGGTGTGTCCTGAAACATCTAAAAAACACAGCTTAGAGAGCATAGGGCACTTCCACTCATGGGGGTATAAATTGGGAAAATGAAAAATCAGCAAGACACAAGCACCCCAAAGTTTAGGGCTGCTCTGTTGACAAGGACCTCCACTTCATTCCACCTTCAATATCCCAGGAAAGAGAAAAATGGATAAAGAAGTTGTGGTCCTTATGTACAATGGAATATCACTCAGCCATGAAATCAATGTCATAAGGCTAATAGAAGCATGATGAGTGGATTTAGGTACGACGATTCTAAGTGAAATAAGTCACACAGAAAAGGACACATCTCATAAGGTATCACTTATAGAGGGAATGTAAAAACCGTTACACTTGAACTGAATTACAAAACAGAACAGAGTCACACATGCAGAAAACACACTATGGCTGCTTAACGGGAAAGGTGAGGTGGGGTGATACATAAAACAAGGGTTTCAAATTAGCTCAGATACCGTTCCATAAACCCAATATGTAATAGACAAGACCTACTCCTTGCTCAGAGAACTGGACTCAACACGCCCTATTCACCGCACAAGAATATATCTGACTAGTAATAATCTTAAAACCTATGTATTGATATCTCTCTGTTAGTGTGTCAAGTGGGTGTAAAGCGGCATAAACACAGCAGTGAAAAGCAGCTAAACCCCATTATAAAAATAAATTACTTCGAAAAACCCATGAAACAAAGACAGTGAAAGAGAGAGAAATTCTTACACAATGCGTTCAGGGGCTGTGATGCAACCTGGATTGACCATATCTAGACCCACAGCTGGATGAGACATAAGGGTGGACACTCTTGGGGCTGAGAGGTTTGGTGAGGTTGGGTGAGCAAACGCAGACCCTTTAAAGTAATACTGCGTGGTACCCTTCGCATGGGTCCCAAATCTACAGGTTCAAGGCCATATTCCTACATCGAAACCATCCATGAGAAAACAAAAAGTTGGTACACCATGTGATGGGGAAAGGTTTCTAAAACGCACCTCATTTCTCTTCTCCTTGTGCCCGGGTTCGCCATTCCAGCCGCTTTACTAACAATCTCCCTACTTGGAGCATCAGCACCTTTAACCTCCTGTTCCGTACAGGTTGCAATTAGTCCTGAGGTTGAACGGGTAGACGGGGAACCAGTGAGAGACTAGCTCTTGGTGTTGTGACAGGCACAGGTCACTCTATTTTCCCATCAGGAAGAAGAATAAACCACAGGCTCACCCGGACCCCGGAACCAGAACAGGGCCTGAAGCCATCCTGCGCTTTTGCGGCCAGCTCCCAAAAAAGCGAGTTGTAAAATGGAGCTTCAGGGCACTGCAATTCACAAACCTGCAGAGGTATAAATGATAACTCTCGTCCACAAATATATTGAGGGAAGGCAAAGAAGAGGATTTGAAATCAAGGCAGAATTGCAGGAAACAGATTTCAGGAGGTAGATTCGAATCGCCTTTAAAGCACATGAAAAGCGGGAAAACGTTGACAATGATGCCCTTGGCCAAAAAGGGCGTATGCGTTTTTTCCTGAATATATTCAGGAAAAAACGCATACGCCCTTTTTGGCCAACCAAGCAACCTGGAAAGGCAAATCAGGGCTACAAAGAAGACTCGCTCCCCATCGGTCAAAAGGGCCATGCTGAAAAAAGTCTCAAAACCAGAAATGCAGGACAGGCCATGGAGAAATGGGAGCCTTGCTACACTGATGGGCGGGATGTAAATTGCCAACAGCCACTCTGAAGAAGTGTACGGTGTTTCCTGAAACATCTAAAAAACACAGCTTAGAGAGCATAGGTCACTTCCACTCATGGGGGTATAAATTGGGAAAATGAAAAATCCGCAAGACACAAGCACCCCAAAGTTTAGGGCTGCTCTGTTGACAAGGACCTCCACTTCATTCCACCTTCAATATCCAAGGAAAGAGAAAAATGGATAAAGAAGTTGTGGTCCTTATGTACAATGGAATATCACTCAGCCATGAAATCAATATCATAAGGCTAGTAGCAGCATGATGAGTGGATTTAGGTACGACGATTCTAAGTGAAATAAGTCACACAGAAAAGGACACTTCTCATAAGGTATCACTTATAGAGGGAATGTAAAAACCGTTACACTTGAACTGAATTACAAAACAGAACAGAGTCACACATGCAGAAAACACACTATGGCTGCTTAACGGGAAAGGTGAGGTGGGGTGATACATAAAACAAGGGTATCAAATTAGCTCAGATACCGTTCCATAAACCCAATATGTAATAGACAAGACCTACTCCTTGCTCAGAGAACTGGACTCAACACGCCCTATTCACCGCACAAGAATATATCTGACTAGTAATAATCTTAAAACCTATGTATTGATATCTCTCTGTTAGTGTGTCAAGTGGGTGTAAAGCGGCATAAACACAGCAGTGAAAAGCAGCTAAACCCCATTATAAAAATAAATTACTTCGAAAAACCCATGAAACAAAGACAGTGAAAGAGAGAGAAATTCTTACACAATGCGTTCAGGGGCTGTGATGCAACCTGGATTGACCATATCTAGACCCACAGCTGGATGAGACATAAGGGTGGACACTCTTGGGGCTGAGAGGTTTGGTGAGGTTGGGTGAGCAAACGCAGACCCTTTAAAGTAATACTGTGTGGTACCCATCGCATGGGTCCCAAATCTCCAGGTTCAAGGGCATATTCCTACATCGAAAACATGCATGAGAAAACAAAAAGATGGTACATCATGTGATGGGGAAAGGTTTCTAAAACGCACCTCATTTCTCTTCTCCTTGTGCCCGGGTTCGCCATTCCAGCCGCTTTACTAACAATCTCCCTACTTGGAGCATCAGCACCTTTAACCTCCTGTTCCGTACAGGTTGCAATTAGTCCTGAGGTTGAACGGGTAGACGGGGAACCAGTGAGAGACTAGCTCTTGGTGTTGTGACAGGCACAGGTCACTCTATTTTCCCATCAGGAAGAAGAATTAACCACAGGCTCACCCGGACCCCGGAACCAGAACAGGGCCTGAAGCCATCCTGCGCTTTTGCGGCCAGCTCCCAAAAAAGCGAGTTGTAAAATGGAGCTCCAGGGCACTGCAATTCACAAACCTGCAGAGTTATAAATGATAACTCTCGTCCACAAATATATTGAGGGAAGGCAAAGAAGAGGATTTGAAATCAAGGCAGAATTGCAGGAAACAGATTTCAGGAGGTAGATTCGAATCGCCTTTAAAGCACATGAAAAGCGGGAAAACGTTGACAATGATGCCCTTGGCCAAAAAGGGCGTATGCGTTTTTTCCTGAATATATTCAGGAAAAAACGCATACGCCCTTTTTGGCCAACCAAGCAACCTGGAAAGGCAAGTCAGCGATACAAAGAAGACTCGCTACCCATCGGTTAAAAGGGGCATGCTGAAAAAAGTCTCAAAACCAGAAATGCAGGACAGGCCATGGAGAAATGGGAGCCTTGCTACACTGATGGGCGGGATGTAAGTTGCCAACAGCCACTCTGAAGAAGTGTACGGTGTTTCCTGAAACATCTAAAAAACACAGCTTAGAGAGCATAGGTCACTTCCACTCATGGGGGTATAAATTGGGAAAATGAAAAATCCGCAAGACACAAGCACCCCAAAGTTTAGGGCTGCTCTGTTGACAAGGACCTCCACTTCATTCCACCTTCAATATCCCAGGAAAGAGAAAAATGGATAAAGAAGTTGTGGTCCTTATGTACAATGGAATATCACTCAGCCATGAAATCAATGTCATAAGGCTAGTAGCAGCATGATGAGTGGATTTAGGTACGACGATTCTAAGTGAAATAAGTCACACAGAAAAGGACACTTCTCATAAGGTATCACTTATAGAGGGAATGTAAAAACCGTTACACTTGAACTGAATTAGAAAACAGAACAGAGTCACACATGCAGAAAACACACTATGGCTGCTTAACGGGAAAGGTGAGGTGGGGTGATACATAAAACAAGGGTTTCAAATTAGCTCAGATACCGTTCCATAAACCCAATATGTAATAGACAAGACCTACTCCTTGCTCAGAGAACTGGACTCAACACGCCCTATTCACCGCACAAGAATATATCTGACTAGTAATAATCTTAAAACCTATGTATTGATATCTCTCTGTTAGTGTGTCAAGTGGGTGTAAAGCGGCATAAACACAGCAGTGAAAAGCAGCTAAACCCCATTAAAAAAATAAATTACTTCGAAAAACCCATGAAACAAAGACAGTGAAAGAGAGAGAAATTCTTACACAATGCGTTCAGGGGCTGTGATGCAACCTGGATTGACCATATCTAGACCCACAGCTGGATGAGACATAAGGGTGGACACTCTTGGGGCTGAGAGGTTTGGTGAGGTTGGGTGAGCAAACGCAGACCCTTTAAAGTAATACTGCGTGGTACCCTTCGCATGGGTCCCAAATCTACAGGTTCAAGGCCATATTCCTACATCGAAAACATCCATGAGAAAACAAAAAGTTGGTACACCATGTGATGGGGAAAGGTTTCTAAAACTCACCTCATTTCTCTTCTCCTTGTGCCCGGGTTCGCCATTCCAGCTGCTTTACTAACAATCTCCCTACTTGGAGCATCAGCACCTTTAACCTCCTGTTCCGTACAGGTTGCAATTTGTCCTGAGGATTAACGGGTAGATGGGGAACCAGTGAGAGACTAGCTCTTGGTGTTGTGACAGGCACAGGTCACCCTATTTTCCCATCAGGAAGAAGAATTAACCACAGGCTCACCATGACCCCGGAACCAGAACAGGGCCTGAAGCCATCCTGCGCTTTTGCGGCCAGCTCCCAAAAAAGCGAGTTGTAAAATGGAGCTTCAGGGCACTGCAAATCACAAACCTGCAGAGTTATAAATGACAACTCTCGTCCACAAATATATTGAGGGAAGGCAAAGAAGAGGATTTGAAATCAAGGCAGAATTGCAGGAAACAGATTTCAGGAGGCAGATTCGAATCGCCTTTAAAGCACATGAAAAGCGGCAAAACGTTGACAATGATGCCCTTGGCTAAAAAGGGCGTATGCGTATTTTCCTGAATATATTCAGGTAAAAACGCATACGCCCTTTTTGGCCAACCAAGCAACCTGGAAAGGCAAGTCAGCGATACAAAGAAGACTCGCTACCCATCGGTCAAAAGGGGCATGCTGAAAAAAGTCTCAAAACCAGAAATGCAGGACAGGCCATGGAGAAATGGGAGCCTTGCTACACTGATGGGCGGGATGTAAATTGCCAACAGCCACTCTGAAGAAGTGTACGGTGTTTCCTGAAACATCTAAAAAACACAGCTTAGAGAGCATAGGTCACTTCCACTCATGGGGGTATAAATTGGGAAAATGAAAAATCCGCAAGACACAAGCACCCCAAAGTTTAGGGCTGCTCTGTTGACAAGGACCTCCACTTCATTCCACCTTCAATATCCAAGGAAAGAGAAAAATGGATAAAGAAGTTGTGGTCCTTATGTACAATGGAATATCACTCAGCCATGAAATCAATATCATAAGGCTAGTAGCAGCATGATGAGTGGATTTAGGTACGACGATTCTAAGTGAAATAAGTCACACAGAAAAGGACACTTCTCATAAGGTATCACTTATAGAGGGAATGTAAAAACCGTTACACTTGAACTGAATTACAAAACAGAACAGAGTCACACATGCAGAAAACACACTATGGCTGCTTAACGGGAAAGGTGAGGTGGGGTGATACATAAAACAAGGGTATCAAATTAGCTCAGATACCGTTCCATAAACCCAATATGTAATAGACAAGACCTACTCCTTGCTCAGAGAACTGGACTCAACACGCCCTATTCACCGCACAAGAATATATCTGACTAGTAATAATCTTAAAACCTATGTATTGATATCTCTCTGTTAGTGTGTCAAGTGGGTGTAAAGCGGCATAAACACAGCAGTGAAAAGCAGCTAAACCCCATTATAAAAATAAATTACTTCGAAAAACCCATGAAACAAAGACAGTGAAAGAGAGAGAAATTCTTACACAATGCGTTCAGGGGCTGTGATGCAACCTGGATTGACCATATCTAGACCCACAGCTGGATGAGACATAAGGGTGGACACTCTTGGGGCTGAGAGGTTTGGTGAGGTTGGGTGAGCAAACGCAGACCCTTTAAAGTAATACTGTGTGGTACCCATCGCATGGGTCCCAAATCTCCAGGTTCAAGGGCATATTCCTACATCGAAAACATGCATGAGAAAACAAAAAGATGGTACATCATGTGATGGGGAAAGGTTTCTAAAACGCACCTCATTTCTCTTCTCCTTGTGCCCGGGTTCGCCATTCCAGCCGCTTTACTAACAATCTCCCTACTTGGAGCATCAGCACCTTTAACCTCCTGTTCCGTACAGGTTCCAATTAGTCCTGAGGTTGAACGGGTAGACGGGGAACCAGTGAGAGACTAGCTCTTGGTGTTGTGACAGGCACAGGTCACTCTATTTTCCCATCAGGAAGAAGAATTAACCACAGGCTCACCCGGACCCCGGAACCAGAACAGGGCCTGAAGCCATCCTGCGCTTTTGCGGCCAGCTCCCAAAAAAGCGAGTTGTAAAATGGAGCTCCAGGGCACTGCAATTCACAAACCTGCAGAGTTATAAATGATAACTCTCGTCCACAAATATATTGAGGGAAGGCAAAGAAGAGGATTTGAAATCAAGGCAGAATTGCAGGAAACAGATTTCAGGAGGTAGATTCGAATCGCCTTTAAAGCACATGAAAAGCGGGAAAACGTTGACAATGATGCCCTTGGCCAAAAAGGGCGTATGCGTTTTTTCCTGAATATATTCAGGAAAAAACGCATACGCCCTTTTTGGCCAACCAAGCAACCTGGAAAGGCAAGTCAGCGATACAAAGAAGACTCGCTACCCATCGGTTAAAAGGGGCATGCTGAAAAAAGTCTCAAAACCAGAAATGCAGGACAGGCCATGGAGAAATGGGAGCCTTGCTACACTGATGGGCGGGATGTAAGTTGCCAACAGCCACTCTGAAGAAGTGTACGGTGTTTCCTGAAACATCTAAAAAACACAGCTTAGAGAGCATAGGTCACTTCCACTCATGGGGGTATAAATTGGGAAAATGAAAAATCCGCAAGACACAAGCACCCCAAAGTTTAGGGCTGCTCTGTTGACAAGGACCTCCACTTCATTCCACCTTCAATATCCCAGGAAAGAGAAAAATGGATAAAGAAGTTGTGGTCCTTATGTACAATGGAATATCACTCAGCCATGAAATCAATGTCATAAGGCTAGTAGCAGCATGATGAGTGGATTTAGGTACGACGATTCTAAGTGAAATAAGTCACACAGAAAAGGACACTTCTCATAAGGTATCACTTATAGAGGGAATGTAAAAACCGTTACACTTGAACTGAATTAGAAAACAGAACAGAGTCACACATGCAGAAAACACACTATGGCTGCTTAACGGGAAAGGTGAGGTGGGGTGATACATAAAACAAGGGTTTCAAATTAGCTCAGATACCGTTCCATAAACCCAATATGTAATAGACAAGACCTACTCCTTGCTCAGAGAACTGGACTCAACACGCCCTATTCACCGCACAAGAATATATCTGACTAGTAATAATCTTAAAACCTATGTATTGATATCTCTCTGTTAGTGTGTCAAGTGGGTGTAAAGCGGCATAAACACAGCAGTGAAAAGCAGCTAAACCCCATTATAAAAATAAATTACTTCGAAAAACCCATGAAACAAAGACAGTGAAAGAGAGAGAAATTCTTACACAATGCGTTCAGGGGCTGTGATGCAACCTGGATTGACCATATCTAGACCCACAGCTGGATGAGACATAAGGGTGGACACTCTTGGGGCTGAGAGGTTTGGTGAGGTTGGGTGAGCAAACGCAGACCCTTTAAAGTAATACTGCGTGGTACCCTTCGCATGGGTCCCAAATCTACAGGTTCAAGGCCATATTCCTACATCGAAAACATCCATGAGAAAACAAAAAGTTGGTACACCATGTGATGGGGAAAGGTTTCTAAAACTCACCTCATTTCTCTTCTCCTTGTGCCCGGGTTCGCCATTCCAGCTGCTTTACTAACAATCTCCCTACTTGGAGCATCAGCACCTTTAACCTCCTGTTCCGTACAGGTTGCAATTTGTCCTGAGGATTAACGGGTAGATGGGGAACCAGTGAGAGACTAGCTCTTGGTGTTGTGACAGGCACAGGTCACCCTATTTTCCCATCAGGAAGAAGAATTAACCACAGGCTCACCATGACCCCGGAACCAGAACAGGGCCTGAAGCCATCCTGCGCTTTTGCGGCCAGCTCCCAAAAAAGCGAGTTGTAAAATGGAGCTTCAGGGCACTGCAAATCACAAACCTGCAGAGTTATAAATGACAACTCTCGTCCACAAATATATTGAGGGAAGGCAAAGAAGAGGATTTGAAATCAAGGCAGAATTGCAGGAAACAGATTTCAGGAGGCAGATTCGAATCGCCTTTAAAGCACATGAAAAGCGGCAAAACGTTGACAATGATGCCCTTGGCTAAAAAGGGCGTATGCGTATTTTCCTGAATATATTCAGGTAAAAACGCATACGCCCTTTTTGGCCAACCAAGCAACCTGGAAAGGCAAGTCAGCGATACAAAGAAGACTCGCTACCCATCGGTCAAAAGGGGCATGCTGAAAAAAGTCTCAAAACCAGAAATGCAGGACAGGCCATGGAGAAATGGGAGCCTTGCTACACTGATGGGCGGGATGTAAATTGCCAACAGCCACTCTGAAGAAGTGTACGGTGTTTCCTGAAACATCTAAAAAACACAGCTTAGAGAGCATAGGTCACTTCCACTCATGGGGGTATAAATTGGGAAAATGAAAAATCCGCAAGACACAAGCACCCCAAAGTTTAGGGCTGCTCTGTTGACAAGGACCTCCACTTCATTCCACCTTCAATATCCAAGGAAAGAGAAAAATGGATAAAGAAGTTGTGGTCCTTATGTACAATGGAATATCACTCAGCCATGAAATCAATATCATAAGGCTAGTAGCAGCATGATGAGTGGATTTAGGTACGACGATTCTAAGTGAAATAAGTCACACAGAAAAGGACACTTCTCATAAGGTATCACTTATAGAGGGAATGTAAAAACCGTTACACTTGAACTGAATTACAAAACAGAACAGAGTCACACATGCAGAAAACACACTATGGCTGCTTAACGGGAAAGGTGAGGTGGGGTGATACATAAAACAAGGGTATCAAATTAGCTCAGATACCGTTCCATAAACCCAATATGTAATAGACAAGACCTACTCCTTGCTCAGAGAACTGGACTCAACACGCCCTATTCACCGCACAAGAATATATCTGACTAGTAATAATCTTAAAACCTATGTATTGATATCTCTCTGTTAGTGTGTCAAGTGGGTGTAAAGCGGCATAAACACAGCAGTGAAAAGCAGCTAAACCCCATTATAAAAATAAATTACTTCGAAAAACCCATGAAACAAAGACAGTGAAAGAGAGAGAAATTCTTACACAATGCGTTCAGGGGCTGTGATGCAACCTGGATTGACCATATCTAGACCCACAGCTGGATGAGACATAAGGGTGGACACTCTTGGGGCTGAGAGGTTTGGTGAGGTTGGGTGAGCAAACGCAGACCCTTTAAAGTAATACTGTGTGGTACCCATCGCATGGGTCCCAAATCTCCAGGTTCAAGGGCATATTCCTACATCGAAAACATGCATGAGAAAACAAAAAGATGGTACATCATGTGATGGGGAAAGGTTTCTAAAACGCACCTCATTTCTCTTCTCCTTGTGCCCGGGTTCGCCATTCCAGCCGCTTTACTAACAATCTCCCTACTTGGAGCATCAGCACCTTTAACCTCCTGTTCCGTACAGGTTCCAATTAGTCCTGAGGTTGAACGGGTAGACGGGGAACCAGTGAGAGACTAGCTCTTGGTGTTGTGACAGGCACAGGTCACTCTATTTTCCCATCAGGAAGAAGAATTAACCACAGGCTCACCCGGACCCCGGAACCAGAACAGGGCCTGAAGCCATCCTGCGCTTTTGCGGCCAGCTCCCAAAACAGCGAGTTGTAAAATGGAGCTCCAGGGCACTGCAATTCACAAACCTGCAGAGTTATAAATGATAACTCTCGTCCACAAATATATTGAGGGAAGGCAAAGAAGAGGATTTGAAATCAAGGCAGAATTGCAGGAAACAGATTTCAGGAGGTAGATTCGAATCGCCTTTAAAGCACATGAAAAGCGGGAAAACGTTGACAATGATGCCCTTGGCCAAAAAGGGCGTATGCGTTTTTTCCTGAATATATTCAGGAAAAAACGCATACGCCCTTTTTGGCCAACCAAGCAACCTGGAAAGGCAAGTCAGCGATACAAAGAAGACTCGCTACACATCGGTTAAAAGGGGCATGCTGAAAAAAGTCTCAAAACCAGAAATGCAGGACAGGCCATGGAGAAATGGGAGCCTTGCTACACTGATGGGCGGGATGTAAGTTGCCAACAGCCACTCTGAAGAAGTGTACGGTGTTTCCTGAAACATCTAAAAAACACAGCTTAGAGAGCATAGGTCACTTCCACTCATGGGGGTATAAATTGGGAAAATGAAAAATCCGCAAGACACAAGCACCCCAAAGTTTAGGGCTGCTCTGTTGACAAGGACCTCCACTTCATTCCACCTTCAATATCCCAGGAAAGAGAAAAATGGATAAAGAAGTTGTGGTCCTTATGTACAATGGAATATCACTCAGCCATGAAATCAATGTCATAAGGCTAGTAGCAGCATGATGAGTGGATTTAGGTACGACGATTCTAAGTGAAATAAGTCACACAGAAAAGGACACTTCTCATAAGGTATCACTTATAGAGGGAATGTAAAAACCGTTACACTTGAACTGAATTAGAAAACAGAACAGAGTCACACATGCAGAAAACACACTATGGCTGCTTAACGGGAAAGGTGAGGTGGGGTGATACATAAAACAAGGGTTTCAAATTAGCTCAGATACCGTTCCATAAACCCAATATGTAATAGACAAGACCTACTCCTTGCTCAGAGAACTGGACTCAACACGCCCTATTCACCGCACAAGAATATATCTGACTAGTAATAATCTTAAAACCTATGTATTGATATCTCTCTGTTAGTGTGTCAAGTGGGTGTAAAGCGGCATAAACACAGCAGTGAAAAGCAGCTAAACCCCATTATAAAAATAAATTACTTCGAAAAACCCATGAAACAAAGACAGTGAAAGAGAGAGAAATTCTTACACAATGCGTTCAGGGGCTGTGATGCAACCTGGATTGACCATATCTAGACCCACAGCTGGATGAGACATAAGGGTGGACACTCTTGGGGCTGAGAGGTTTGGTGAGGTTGGGTGAGCAAACGCAGACCCTTTAAAGTAATACTGCGTGGTACCCTTCGCATGGGTCCCAAATCTACAGGTTCAAGGCCATATTCCTACATCGAAAACATCCATGAGAAAACAAAAAGTTGGTACACCATGTGATGGGGAAAGGTTTCTAAAACTCACCTCATTTCTCTTCTCCTTGTGCCCGGGTTCGCCATTCCAGCTGCTTTACTAACAATCTCCCTACTTGGAGCATCAGCACCTTTAACCTCCTGTTCCGTACAGGTTGCAATTTGTCCTGAGGATTAACGGGTAGATGGGGAACCAGTGAGAGACTAGCTCTTGGTGTTGTGACAGGCACAGGTCACCCTATTTTCCCATCAGGAAGAAGAATTAACCACAGGCTCACCATGACCCCGGAACCAGAACAGGGCCTGAAGCCATCCTGCGCTTTTGCGGCCAGCTCCCAAAAAAGCGAGTTGTAAAATGGAGCTTCAGGGCACTGCAAATCACAAACCTGCAGAGTTATAAATGACAACTCTCGTCCACAAATATATTGAGGGAAGGCAAAGAAGAGGATTTGAAATCAAGGCAGAATTGCAGGAAACAGATTTCAGGAGGCAGATTCGAATCGCCTTTAAAGCACATGAAAAGCGGCAAAACGTTGACAATGATGCCCTTGGCTAAAAAGGGCGTATGCGTATTTTCCTGAATATATTCAGGTAAAAACGCATACGCCCTTTTTGGCCAACCAAGCAACCTGGAAAGGCAAGTCAGCGATACAAAGAAGACTCGCTACCCATCGGTCAAAAGGGGCATGCTGAAAAAAGTCTCAAAACCAGAAATGCAGGACAGGCCATGGAGAAATGGGAGCCTTGCTACACTGATGGGCGGGATGTAAATTGCCAACAGCCACTCTGAAGAAGTGTACGGTGTTTCCTGAAACATCTAAAAAACACAGCTTAGAGAGCATAGGTCACTTCCACTCATGGGGGTATAAATTGGGAAAATGAAAAATCCGCAAGACACAAGCACCCCAAAGTTTAGGGCTGCTCTGTTGACAAGGACCTCCACTTCATTCCACCTTCAATATCCAAGGAAAGAGAAAAATGGATAAAGAAGTTGTGGTCCTTATGTACAATGGAATATCACTCAGCCATGAAATCAATATCATAAGGCTAGTAGCAGCATGATGAGTGGATTTAGGTACGACGATTCTAAGTGAAATAAGTCACACAGAAAAGGACACTTCTCATAAGGTATCACTTATAGAGGGAATGTAAAAACCGTTACACTTGAACTGAATTACAAAACAGAACAGAGTCACACATGCAGAAAACACACTATGGCTGCTTAACGGGAAAGGTGAGGTGGGGTGATACATAAAACAAGGGTATCAAATTAGCTCAGATACCGTTCCATAAACCCAATATGTAATAGACAAGACCTACTCCTTGCTCAGAGAACTGGACTCAACACGCCCTATTCACCGCACAAGAATATATCTGACTAGTAATAATCTTAAAACCTATGTATTGATATCTCTCTGTTAGTGTGTCAAGTGGGTGTAAAGCGGCATAAACACAGCAGTGAAAAGCAGCTAAACCCCATTATAAAAATAAATTACTTCGAAAAACCCATGAAACAAAGACAGTGAAAGAGAGAGAAATTCTTACACAATGCGTTCAGGGGCTGTGATGCAACCTGGATTGACCATATCTAGACCCACAGCTGGATGAGACATAAGGGTGGACACTCTTGGGGCTGAGAGGTTTGGTGAGGTTGGGTGAGCAAACGCAGACCCTTTAAAGTAATACTGTGTGGTACCCATCGCATGGGTCCCAAATCTCCAGGTTCAAGGGCATATTCCTACATCGAAAACATGCATGAGAAAACAAAAAGATGGTACATCATGTGATGGGGAAAGGTTTCTAAAACGCACCTCATTTCTCTTCTCCTTGTGCCCGGGTTCGCCATTCCAGCCGCTTTACTAACAATCTCCCTACTTGGAGCATCAGCACCTTTAACCTCCTGTTCCGTACAGGTTCCAATTAGTCCTGAGATTGAACGGGTAGACGGGGAACCAGTGAGAGACTAGCTCTTGGTGTTGTGACAGGCACAGGTCACTCTATTTTCCCATCAGGAAGAAGAATTAACCACAGGCTCACCCGGACCCCGGAACCAGAACAGGGCCTGAAGCCATCCTGCGCTTTTGCGGCCAGCTCCCAAAAAAGCGAGTTGTAAAATGGAGCTCCAGGGCACTGCAATTCACAAACCTGCAGAGTTATAAATGATAACTCTCGTCCACAAATATATTGAGGGAAGGCAAAGAAGAGGATTTGAAATCAAGGCAGAATTGCAGGAAACAGATTTCAGGAGGTAGATTCGAATCGCCTTTAAAGCACATGAAAAGCGGGAAAACGTTGACAATGATGCCCTTGGCCAAAAAGGGCGTATGCGTTTTTTCCTGAATATATTCAGGAAAAAACGCATACGCCCTTTTTGGCCAACCAAGCAACCTGGAAAGGCAAGTCAGCGATACAAAGAAGACTCGCTACCCATCGGTTAAAAGGGGCATGCTGAAAAAAGTCTCAAAACCAGAAATGCAGGACAGGCCATGGAGAAATGGGAGCCTTGCTACACTGATGGGCGGGATGTAAGTTGCCAACAGCCACTCTGAAGAAGTGTACGGTGTTTCCTGAAACATCTAAAAAACACAGCTTAGAGAGCATAGGTCACTTCCACTCATGGGGGTATAAATTGGGAAAATGAAAAATCCGCAAGACACAAGCACCCCAAAGTTTAGGGCTGCTCTGTTGACAAGGACCTCCACTTCATTCCACCTTCAATATCCCAGGAAAGAGAAAAATGGATAAAGAAGTTGTGGTCCTTATGTACAATGGAATATCACTCAGCCATGAAATCAATGTCATAAGGCTAGTAGCAGCATGATGAGTGGATTTAGGTACGACGATTCTAAGTGAAATAAGTCACACAGAAAAGGACACTTCTCATAAGGTATCACTTATAGAGGGAATGTAAAAACCGTTACACTTGAACTGAATTACAAAACAGAACAGAGTCACACATGCAGAAAACACACTATGGCTGCTTAACGGGAAAGGTGAGGTGGGGTGATACATAAAACAAGGGTATCAAAGTAGCTCAGATACCGTTCCATAAACCCAATATGTAATAGACAAGACCTACTCCTTGCTCAGAGAACTGGACTCAACACGCCCTATTCACCGCACAAGAATATATCTGACTAGTAATAATCTTAAAACCTATGTATTGATATCTCTCTGTTAGTGTGTCAAGTGGGTGTAAAGCGGCATAAACACAGCAGTGAAAAGCAGCTAAACCCCATTATAAAAATAAATTACTTCGAAAAACCCATGAAACAAAGACAGTGAAAGAGAGAGAAATTCTTACACAATGCGTTCGGGGGCTGTGATGCAACCTGGATTGACCATATCTAGACCCACAGCTGGATGAGACATAAGGGTGGACACTCTTGGGGCTGAGAGGTTTGGTGAGGTTGGGTGAGCAAACGCAGACCCTTTAAAGTAATACTGTGTGGTACCCATCGCATGGGTCCCAAATCTCCAGGTTCAAGGGCATATTCCTACATCGAAAACATGCATGAGAAAACAAAAAGATGGTACATCATGTGATGGGGAAAGGTTTCTAAAACGCACCTCATTTCTCTTCTCCTTGTGCCCGGGTTCGCCATTCCAGCCGCTTTACTAACAATCTCCCTACTTGGAGCATCAGCACCTTTAACCTCCTGTTCCGTACAGGTTGCAATTAGTCCTGAGGTTGAACGGGTAGACGGGGAACCAGTGAGAGACTAGCTCTTGGTGTTGTGACAGGCACAGGTCACTCTATTTTCCCATCAGGAAGAAGAATTAACCACAGGCTCACCCGGACCCCGGAACCAGAACAGGGCCTGAAGCCATCCTGCGCTTTTGCGGCCAGCTCCCAAAAAAGCGAGTTGTAAAATGGAGCTTCAGGGCACTGCAAATCACAAACCTGCAGAGTTATAAATGACAACTCTCGTCCACAAATATATTGAGGGAAGGCAAAGAAGAGGATTTGAAATCAAGGCAGAATTGCAGGAAACAGATTTCAGGAGGCAGATTCGAATCGCCTTTAAAGCACATGAAAAGCGGCAAAACGTTGACAATGATGCCCTTGGCTAAAAAGGGCGTATGCGTATTTTCCTGAATATATTCAGGTAAAAACGCATACGCCCTTTTTGGCCAACCAAGCAACCTGGAAAGGCAAGTCAGCGATACAAAGAAGACTCGCTACCCATCGGTCAAAAGGGGCATGCTGAAAAAAGTCTCAAAACCAGAAATGCAGGACAGGCCATGGAGAAATGGGAGCCTTGCTACACTGATGGGCGGGATGTAAATTGCCAACAGCCACTCTGAAGAAGTGTACGGTGTTTCCTGAAACATCTAAAAAACACAGCTTAGAGAGCATAGGTCACTTCCACTCATGGGGGTATAAATTGGGAAAATGAAAAATCAGCAAGACACAAGCACCCCAAAGTTTAGGGCTGCTCTGTTGACAAGGACCTCCACTTCATTCCACCTTCAATATCCCAGGAAAGAGAAAAATGGATAAAGAAGTTGTGGTCCTTATGTACAATGGAATATCACTCAGCCATGAAATCAATGTCATAAGGCTAGTAGCAGCATGATGAGTGGATTTAGGTACGACGATTCTAAGTGAAATAAGTCACACAGAAAAGGACACTTCTCATAAGGTATCACTTATAGAGGGAATGTAAAAACCGTTACACTTGAACTGAATTACAAAACAGAACAGAGTCACACATGCAGAAAACACACTATGGCTGCTTAACGGGAAAGGTGAGGTGGGGTGATACATAAAACAAGGGTATCAAATTAGCTCAGATACCGTTCCATAAACCCAATATGTAATAGACAAGACCTACTCCTTGCTCAGAGAACTGGACTCAACACGCCCTATTCACCGCACAAGAATATATCTGACTAGTAATAATCTTAAAACCTATGTATTGATATCTCTCTGTTAGTGTGTCAAGTGGGTGTAAAGCGGCATAAACACAGCAGTGAAAAGCAGCTAAACCCCATTATAAAAATAAATTACTTTTACAAACCCATGAAACAAAGACAGTGAAAGAGAGAGAAATTCTTACACAATGCGTTCAGGGGCTGTGATGCAACCTGGATTGACCATATCTAGACCCACAGCTGGATGAGACATAAGGGTGGACACTCTTGGGGCTGAGAGGTTTGGTGAGGTTGGGTGAGCAAACGCAGACCCTTTAAAGTAATACTGTGTGGTACCCATCGCATGGGTCCCAAATCTCCAGGTTCAAGGGCATATTCCTACATCGAAAACATGCATGAGAAAACAAAAAGATGGTACATCATGTGATGGGGAAAGGTTTCTAAAACGCACCTCATTTCTCTTCTCCTTGTGCCCGGGTTCGCCATTCCAGCCGCTTTACTAACAATCTCCCTACTTGGAGCATCAGCACCTTTAACCTCCTGTTCCGTACAGGTTCCAATTAGTCCTGAGGTTGAACGGGTAGACGGGGAACCAGTGAGAGACTAGCTCTTGGTGTTGTGACAGGCACAGGTCACTCTATTTTCCCATCAGGAAGAAGAATTAACCACAGGCTCACCCGGACCCCGGAACCAGAACAGGGCCTGAAGCCATCCTGCGCTTTTGCGGCCAGCTCCCAAAAAAGCGAGTTGTAAAATGGAGCTTCAGGGCACTGCAATTCACAAACCTGCAGAGTTATAAATGATAACTCTCGTCCACAAATATATTGAGGGAAGGCAAAGAAGAGGATTTGAAATCAAGGCAGAATTGCAGGAAACAGATTTCAGGAGGTAGATTCGAATCGCCTTTAAAGCACATGAAAAGCGGCAAAACGTTGACAATGATGCCCTTGGCCAAAAAGGGCGTATGCGTATTTTCCTGAATATATTCAGGAAAAAACGCATACGCCCTTTTTGGCCAACCAAGCAACCTGGAAAGGCAAGTCAGCGATACAAAGAAGACTCGCTACCCATCGGTTAAAAGGGGCATGCTGAAAAAAGTCTCAAAACCAGAAATGCAGGACAGGCCATGGAGAAATGGGAGCCTTGCTACACTGATGGGCGGGATGTAAATTGCCAACAGCCACTCTGAAGAAGTGTACGGTGTTTCCTGAAACATCTAAAAAACACAGCTTAGAGAGCATAGGTCACTTCCACTCATGGGGGTATAAATTGGGAAAATGAAAAATCAGCAAGACACAAGCACCCCAAAGTTTAGGGCTGCTCTGTTGACAAGGACCTCCACTTCATTCCACCTTCAATATCCCAGGAAAGAGAAAAATGGATAAAGAAGTTGTGGTCCTTATGTACAATGGAATATCACTCAGCCATGAAATCAATGTCATAAGGCTAGTAGCAGCATGATGAGTGGATTTAGGTACGACGATTCTAAGTGAAATAAGTCACACAGAAAAGGACACTTCTCATAAGGTATCACTTATAGAGGGAATGTAAAAACCGTTACACTTGAACTGAATTACAAAACAGAACAGAGTCACACATGCAGAAAACACACTATGGCTGCTTAACGGGAAAGGTGAGGTGGGGTGATACATAAAACAAGGGTATCAAATTAGCTCAGATACCGTTCCATAAACCCAATATGTAGTAGACAAGACGTACTCCTTGCTCAGAGAACTGGACTCAACACGCCCTATTCACTGCACAAGAATATATCTGACTAGTAATAATCTTAAAACCTATGTATTGATATCTCTCTGTTAGTGTGTCAAGTGGGTGTAAAGCGGCATAAACACAGCCGTGAAAAGCAGCTAAACCCCATTATGAAAATAAATTACTTTGAAAAACCCATGAAACAACGACAGTGAAAGAGATAGAAATTCTTACACAATGAGTTCAGGGGCTGTGATGCAACCTGGATTGACCATATCTAGACCCACAGCTGGATGAGACATAAGGGTGGACACTCTTGGGGCTGAGAGGTTTGGTGAGGTTGGGTGAGCAAACGCAGACCCTTTAAAGTAATACTGCGTGGTACCCATCGCATGGGTCCCAAATCTCCAGGTTCAAGGGCATCTTCCTACATCGAAAACATGCATGAGAAACCCAGAAGATGGTACACCGTGTGATAGGGAAAGGTTTCTAAAACGCACCTCATTTCTCTTCTCCTTGTGCCCGGGTTCGCCATTCCAGCCGCTTTACTAGCAATCTCCCTACTTGGAGCATCAGCACCTTTAACCTCCTGTTCCGTACAGGTTGCAATTTGTCCTGAGGATGAACGGGAAGACGGGGAACCAACGAGAGACAAGCTCTTGGTGTCGGGACAGGCACAGGTCACTCTATTTTCCCATCAGGAAGAAGAATTAACCACAGGCTCAGCCTGCCCCCCGGAACCAGAACAGGGCCTGAAGCCATCCTGCGCTTTTGCGGCCAGCTCCCAAAAAAGCGAGTTGTAAAATGGAGGTTCAGGGAACTGCAATTCACAAACCTGCAGAGTTATAAATGATAACTCTCGTCCACAAATATATTGAGGGAAGGCAAAGAAGAGGATTTGAAATCAAGGCAGAATTGCACGAAACAGATTTCAGGAGGTAGATACGAATCGCCTTTAAAGCACATGAAAAGCGGCAAAACGTTGACAATGATGCCCTTGGCCAAAAAGGGCGTATGCGTTTTTTCCTGAATATATTCAGGAAAAAACGCATACGCCCTTTTTGGCCAACCAAGCAACCTGGAAAGGCAAATCAGGGCTACAAAGAAGACTCGCTCCCCATCGGTCAAAAGGGCCATGCTGAAAAAAGTCTCAAAACCAGAAATGCAGGACAGGCCATGGAGAAATGGGAGCCTTGCTACACTGATGGGCGGGATGTAAATTGCCAACAGCCACTCTGGAGAAGTGTACGGTGTGTCCTGAAACATCTAAAAAACACAGCTTAGAGAGCATAGGGCACTTCCACTCATGGGGGTATAAATTGGGAAAATGAAAAATCAGCAAGACACAAGCACCCCAAAGTTGAGGGCTGCTCTGTTGACAAGGACCTCCACTTCATTCCACCTTCAATATCCCAGGAAAGAGAAAAATGGATAAAGAAGTTGTGGTCCTTATGTACAATGGAATATCACTCAGCCATGAAATCAATGTCATAAGGCTAGTAGAAGCATGATGAGTGGATTTAGGTACGACGATTCTAAGTGAAATAAGACACACAGAAAAGGACACATCTCATAAGGTATCACTTATAGAGGGAATGTAAAAACCGTTACACTTGAACTGAATTACAAAACAGAACAGAGTCACACATGCAGAAAACACACTATGGCTGCTTAACGGGAAAGGTGAGGTGGGGTGATACATAAAACAAGGGTTTCAAATTATCTCAGATACCGTTCCATAAACCCAATATGTAATAGACAAGACCTACTCCTTGCTCAGAGAACTGGACTCAACACGCCCTATTCACCGCACAAGAATATATCTGACTAGTAATAATCTTAAAACCTATGTATTGATATCTCTCTGTTAGTGTGTCAAGTGGGTGTAAAGCGGCATAAACACAGCAGTGAAAAGCAGCTAAACCCCATTATAAAAATAAATTACTTCGAAAAACCCATGAAACAAAGACAGTGAAAGAGAGAGAAATTCTTACACAATGCGTTCAGGGGCTGTGATGCAACCTGGATTGACCATATCTAGACCCACAGCTGTATGAGACATAAGGGTGGACACTCTTGGGGCTGAGAGGTTTGGTGAGGTTGGGTGAGCAAACGCAGACCCTTTAAAGTAATACTGTGTGGTACCCATCGCATGGGTCCCAAATCTCCAGGTTCAAGGGCATATTCCTACATCGAAAACATGCATGAGAAAACAAAAAGATGGTACATCATGTGATGGGGAAAGGTTTCTAAAACGCACCTCATTTCTCTTCTCCTTGTGCCCGGGTTCGCCATTCCAGCCGCTTTACTAACAATCTCCCTACTTGGAGCATCAGCACCTTTAACCTCCTGTTCCGTACAGGTTGCAATTAGTCCTGAGGTTGAACGGGTAGACGGGGAACCAGTGAGAGACTAGCTCTTGGTGTTGTGACAGGCACAGGTCACTCTATTTTCCCATCAGGAAGAAGAATTAACCACAGGCTCACCCGGACCCCGGAACCAGAACAGGGCCTGAAGCCATCCTGCGCTTTTGCGGCCAGCTCCCAAAAAAGCGAGTTGTAAAATGGAGCTTCAGGGCACTGCAATTCACAAACCTGCAGAGTTATAAATGATAACTCTCGTCCACAAATATATTGAGGGAAGGCAAAGAAGAGGATTTGAAATCAAGGCAGAATTGCAGGAAACAGATTTCAGGAGGTAGATTCGAATCGCCTTTAAAGCACATGAAAAGCGGCAAAACGTTGACAATGATGCCCTTGGCCAAAAAGGGCGTATGCGTATTTTCCTGAATATATTCAGGAAAAAACGCATACGCCCTTTTTGGCCAACCAAGCAACCTGGAAAGGCAAGTCAGCGATACAAAGAAGACTCGCTACCCATCGGTTAAAAGGGGCATGCTGAAAAAAGTCTCAAAACCAGAAATGCAGGACAGGCCATGGAGAAATGGGAGCCTTGCTACACTGATGGGCGGGATGTAAATTGCCAACAGCCACTCTGAAGAAGTGTACGGTGTTTCCTGAAACATCTAAAAAACACAGCTTAGAGAGCATAGGTCACTTCCACTCATGGGGGTATAAATTGGGAAAATGAAAAATCAGCAAGACACAAGCACCCCAAAGTTTAGGGCTGCTCTGTTGACAAGGACCTCCACTTCATTCCACCTTCAATATCCCAGGAAAGAGAAAAATGGATAAAGAAGTTGTGGTCCTTATGTACAATGGAATATCACTCAGCCATGAAATCAATGTCATAAGGCTAGTAGCAGCATGATGAGTGGATTTAGGTACGACGATTCTAAGTGAAATAAGTCACACAGAAAAGGACACTTCTCATAAGGTATCACTTATAGAGGGAATGTAAAAACCGTTACACTTGAACTGAATTACAAAACAGAACAGAGTCACACATGCAGAAAACACACTATGGCTGCTTAACGGGAAAGGTGAGGTGGGGTGATACATAAAACAAGGGTATCAAATTAGCTCAGATACCGTTCCATAAACCCAATATGTAATAGACAAGACCTACTCCTTGCTCAGAGAACTGGACTCAACACGCCCTATTCACCGCACAAGAATATATCTGACTAGTAATAATCTTAAAACCTATGTATTGATATCTCTCTGTTAGTGTGTCAAGTGGGTGTAAAGCGGCATAAACACAGCAGTGAAAAGCAGCTAAACCCCATTATAAAAATAAATTACTTCGAAAAACCCATGAAACAAAGACAGTGAAAGAGAGAGAAATTCTTACACAATGCGTTCAGGGGCTGTGATGCAACCTGGATTGACCATATCTAGACCCACAGCTGGATGAGACATAAGGGTGGACACTCTTGGGGCTGAGAGGTTTGGTGAGGTTGGGTGAGCAAACGCAGACCCTTTAAAGTAATACTGTGTGGTACCCATCGCATGGGTCCCAAATCTCCAGGTTCAAGGGCATATTCCTACATCGAAAACATGCATGAGAAAACAAAAAGATGGTACATCATGTGATGGGGAAAGGTTTCTAAAACGCACCTCATTTCTCTTCTCCTTGTGCCCGGGTTCGCCATTCCAGCCGCTTTACTAACAATCTCCCTACTTGGAGCATCAGCACCTTTAACCTCCTGTTCCGTACAGGTTGCAATTAGTCCTGAGGTTGAACGGGTAGACGGGGAACCAGTGAGAGACTAGCTCTTGGTGTTGTGACAGGCACAGGTCACTCTATTTTCCCATCAGGAAGAAGAATTAACCACAGGCTCACCCGGACCCCGGAACCAGAACAGGGCCTGAAGCCATCCTGCGCTTTTGCGGCCAGCTCCCAAAAAAGCGAGTTGTAAAATGGAGCTTCAGGGCACTGCAATTCACAAACCTGCAGAGTTATAAATGATAACTCTCGTCCACAAATATATTGAGGGAAGGCAAAGAAGAGGATTTGAAATCAAGGCAGAATTGCACGAAACAGATTTCAGGAGGTAGATTCGAATCGCCTTTAAAGCACATGAAAAGCGGGAAAACGTTGACAATGATGCCCTTGGCCAAAAAGGGCGTATGCGTTTTTTCCTGAATATATTCAGGAAAAAACGCATACGCCCTTTTTGGCCAACCAAGCAACCTGGAAAGGCAAATCAGGGCTACAAAGAAGACTCGCTCCCCATCGGTCAAAAGGGCCATGCTGAAAAAAGTCTCAAAACCAGAAATGCAGGACAGGCCATGGAGAAATGGGAGCCTTGCTACACTGATGGGCGGGATGTAAATTGCCAACAGCCACTCTGGAGAAGTGTACGGTGTGTCCTGAAACATCTAAAAAACACAGCTTAGAGAGCATAGGGCACTTCCACTCATGGGGGTATAAATTGGGAAAATGAAAAATCAGCAAGACACAAGCACCCCAAAGTTGAGGGCTGCTCTGTTGACAAGGACCTCCACTTCATTCCACCTTCAATATCCCAGGAAAGAGAAAAATGGATAAAGAAGTTGTGGTCCTTATGTACAATGGAATATCACTCAGCCATGAAATCAATGTCATAAGGCTAGTAGAAGCATGATGAGTGGATTTAGGTACGACGATTCTAAGTGAAATAAGTCACACAGAAAAGGACACATCTCATAAGGTATCACTTATAGAGGGAATGTAAAAACCGTTACACTTGAACTGAATTACAAAACAGAACAGAGTCACACATGCAGAAAACACACTATGGCTGCTTAACGGGAAAGGTGAGGTGGGGTGATACATAAAACAAGGGTTTCAAATTATCTCAGATACCGTTCCATAAACCCAATATGTAATAGACAAGACCTACTCCTTGCTCAGAGAACTGGACTCAACACGCCCTATTCACCGCACAAGAATATATCTGACTAGTAATAATCTTAAAACCTATGTATTGATATCTCTCTGTTAGTGTGTCAAGTGGGTGTAAAGCGGCATAAACACAGCCGTGAAAAGCAGCTAAACCCCATTATGAAAATAAATTACTTTGAAAAACCCATGAAACAACGACAGTGAAAGAGATAGAAATTCTTACACAATGAGTTCAGGGGCTGTGATGCAACCTGGATTAACCATATCTAGACCCACAGCTGGATGAGACATAAGGGTGGACACTCTTGGGGCTGAGAGGTTTGGTGAGGTTGGGTGAGCAAACGCAGACCCTTTAAAGTAATACTGTGTGGTACCCATCGCATGGGTCCCAAATCTCCAGGTTCAAGGGCATCTTCCTACATCGAAAACATGCATGAGAAACCCAGAAGATGGTACACCGTGTGATAGGGAAAGGTTTCTAAAACGCACCTCATTTCTCATCTCCTTGTGCCCGGGTTCGCCATTCCAGCCGCTTTACTAGCAATCTCCCTACTTGGAGCATCAGCACCTTTAACCTCCTGTTCCGTACAGGTTGCAATTTGTCCTGAGGATGAACGGGAAGATGGGGAACCAACGAGAGACAAGCTCTTGGTGTCGGGACAGGCACAGGTCACTCTATTTTCCCATCAGGAAGAAGAATTAACCACAGGCTCAGCCTGCCCCCCGGAACCAGAACAGGGCCTGAAGCCATCCTGCGCTTTTGCGGCCAGCTCCCAAAAAAGCGAGTTGTAAAATGGAGCTTCAGGGCACTGCAAATCACAAACCTGCAGAGTTATAAATGACAACTCTCGTCCACAAATATATTGAGGGAAGGCAAAGAAGAGGATTTGAAATCAAGGCAGAATTGCAGGAAACAGATTTCAGGAGGTAGAGTCGAATCGCCTTTAAAGCACGTGAAAAGCGGGAAAACGTTGACAATGATGCCCTTGGCCAAAAAGGGCGTATGCGTTTTTTCCTGAATATATTCAGGTAAAAACGCATACGCCCTTTTTGGCCAACCAAGCAACCTGGAAAGGCAAGTCAGCGATACAAAGAAGACTCGCTACCCATCGGTCAAAAGGGGCATGCTGAAAAAAGTCTCAAAACCAGAAATGCAGGACAGGCCATGGAGAAATGGGAGCCTTGCTACACTGATGGGCGGGATGTAAATTGCCAACAGCCACTCTGAAGAAGTGTACGGTGTTTCCTGAAACATCTAAAAAACACAGCTTAGAGAGCATAGGTCACTTCCACTCATGGGGGTATAAATTGGGAAAATGAAAAATCAGCAAGACACAAGCACCCCAAAGTTGAGGGCTGCTCTGTTGACAAGGACCTCCACTTCATTCCACCTTCAATATCCCAGGAAAGAGAAATATGGATAAAGAAGTTGTGGTCCTTATGTACAATGGAATATCACTCAGCCATGAAATCAATGTCATAAGGCTAGTAGCAGCATGATGAGTGGATTTAGGTACGACGATTCTAAGTGAAATAAGTCACACAGAAAAGGACACTTCTCATAAGGTATCACTTATAGAGGGAATGTAAAAACCGTTACACTTGAACTGAATTACAAAACAGAACAGAGTCACACATGCAGAAAACACACTATGGCTGCTTAACGGGAAAGGTGAGGTGGGGTGATACATAAAACAAGGGTATCAAATTAGCTCAGATACCGTTCCATAAACCCAATATGTAATAGACAAGACCTACTCCTTGCTCAGAGAACTGGACTCAACACGCCCTATTCACCGCACAAGAATATATCTGACTAGTAATAATCTTAAAACCTATGTATTGATATCTCTCTGTTAGTGTGTCAAGTGGGTGTAAAGCGGCATAAACACAGCAGTGAAAAGCAGCTAAACCCCATTATAAAAATAAATTACTTCAAAAAAGCCATGAAACAAAGACAGTGAAAGAGAGAGAAATTCTTACACAATGCGTTCAGGGGCTGTGATGCAACCTGGATTGACCATATCTAGACCCACAGCTGGATGAGACATAAGGGTGGACACTCTTGGGGCTGAGAGGTTTGGTGAGGTTGGGTGAGCAAACGCAGACCCTTTAAAGTAATACTGTGTGGTACCCATCGCATGGGTCCCAAATCTCCAGGTTCAAGGGCATATTCCTACATCGAAAACATGCATGAGAAAACAAAAAGATGGTACATCATGTGATGGGGAAAGGTTTCTAAAACGCACCTCATTTCTCTTCTCCTTGTGCGCGGGTTCGCCATTCCAGCTGCTTTACTAACAATCTCCCTACTTGGAGCATCAGCACCTTTAACCTCCTGTTCCGTACAGGTTGCAATTAGTCCTGAGGTTGAACGGGTAGGCGGGGAACCAGTGAGAGACTAGCTCTTGGTGTTGTGACAGGCACAGGTCACTCTATTTTCCCATCAGGAAGAAGAATTAACCACAGGCTCACCCGGACCCCGGAACCAGAACAGGGCCTGAAGCCATCCTGCGCTTTTGCGGCCAGCTCCCAAAAAAGCGAGTTGTAAAATGGAGCTTCAGGGCACTGCAATTCACAAACCTGCAGAGTTATAAATGATAACTCTCGTCCACAAATATATTGAGAGAAGGCAAAGAAGAGGATTTGAAATCAAGGCAGAATTGCAGGAAACAGATTTCAGGAGGTACATTCGAATCGCCTTTAAAGCACATGAAAAGCGGCAAAACGTTGACAATGATGCCCTTGGCCAAAAAGGGCGTATGCGTTTTTTCCTGAATATATTCAGGAAAAAACGCATACGCCCTTTTTGGCCAACCAAGCAACCTGGAATGGCAAATCAGGGCTACAAAGAAGACTCGCTCCCCATCGGTCAAAAGGGCCATGCTGAAAAAAGTCTCAAAACCAGAAATGCAGGACAGGCCATGGAGAAATGGGAGCCTTGCTACACTGATGGGTGGGATGTAAATTGCCAACAGCCACTCTGGAGAAGTGTACGGTGTGTCCTGAAACATCTAAAAAACACAGCTTGGAGAGCATAGGGCACTTCCACTCATGGGGGTATAAATTGGGAAAATGAAAAATCAGCAAGACACAAGCACCCCAAAGTTTAGGGCTGCTCTGTTGACAAGGTCCTCCACTTCATTCCACCTTCAATATCCCAGGAAAGAGAAAAATAGATAAAGAAGTTGTGGTCCTTATGTACAATGGAATATCACTCAGCCATGAAATCAATGTCATAAGGCTAGTAGAAGCATGATGAGTGGATTTAGGTACGACGATTCTAAGTGAAATAAGTCACACAGAAAAGGACACTTCTCATAAGGTATCACTGATAGAGGGAATGTAAAAACCATTACACTTGAACTGAATTACAAAACAGAACAGAGTCACACATGCAGAAAACACACTATGGCTGCTTAACGGGAAAGGTGAGGTGGGGTGATACATAAAACAAGGGTTTCAAATTAGCTCAGATACCGTTCCATAAACCCAATATGTAATAGACAAGACCTACTCCTTGCTCAGAGAACTGGACTCAACACGCCCTATTCACCGCACAAGAATATATCTGACTAGTAATAATCTTAAAACCTATGTATTGATATCTCACTGTTAGTGTGTCAAGTGGGTGTAAAGCGGCATAAACACAGCAGTGAAAAGCAGCTAAACCCCATTATAAAAATAAATTACTTTTACAAACCCATGAAATGAAGACAGTGAAAGAGAGAGAAATTCTTACACAATGCGTTCAGGGGCTGTGATGCAACCTGGATTGACCATATCTAGACCCACAACTGGATGAGACATAAGGGTGGACACTCTTGGGGCTGAGAGGTTTGGTGAGGTTGGGTGAGCAAACGCAGACCCTTTAAAGTAATACTGCGTGGTACCCATCCCATGGGTCCCAAATCTCCAGGTTCAAGGGCATCTTCCTACATCGAAAACATGCATGAGAAACCCAGAAGATGGTACACCATGTGATGGGGAAAGATATCTAAAACGCACCTCATTTCTCATCTCCTTGTGCCCGGGTTCGCCATTCCAGCCCCTTTACTAGCAATCTCCTTACGTGGAGCATCAGCACCTTTAACCTCCTGTTCCGTACAGGTTGCAATTTGTCCTGAGGATGAACGGGAAGACGGGGAACCAACGAGAGACTAGCTCTTGGTGTTGGGACAGGCACAGGTCACTCTATTTTCCCATCAGGAAGAAGAATTAACCACAGGCTCATCATCCCCCCCGGAACCAGAACAGGGCCTGAAGCCATCCAGTGCTTTTGTGGCCAGCACCTAAAAAAGCGAGTTGTAAAATGGAGCTTCAGGGCACTGCAATTCACAAACCTGCAAAGTTATAAATGATAACTCTCGTCCACAAATATATTGAGGGAAGGCAAAGAAGAGGATTTGAAATCAAGGCAGAATTGCAGGAAACAGATTTCAGGAGGTAGATTCGAATCGCCTTTAAAGCACATGAAAAGCGGCAAAACGTTGACAATGATGCCCTTGGTCAAAAAGGGCGTATGCGTTTTTTCCTGAATATATTCAGGAAAAAACGCATACGCCCTTTTTGGCCAACCAAGCAACCTGGAAAGGCAAATCAGGGCTACAAAGAAGACTCGCTACCCATCGGTCAAAAGGGCCATGCTGAAAAACCTATCAAAACCAGAAATGCAGGACAGGCCATGGAGAAATGGGAGCCTTGCTACAATGATGGGCGGGATGTAAATTGCCAACAGCCACTCTGGAGAAGTGTACGGTGTGTCCTGAAACATCTGAAAAACACAGCTTAGAGAGCATAGGGCACTTCCACTCATGGGGGTATAAATTGGGAAAATGAAAAATCAGCAAGACACAAGCACCCCAAAGTTGAGGGCTGCTCTGTTGACAAGGACCTCCACTTCATTCCACCTTCAATATCCCAGGAAAGAGAAAAATGGATAAAGAAGTTGTGGTCCTTATGTACAATGGAATATCACTCAGCCATGAAATCAATGTCATAAGGCTAGTAGCAGCATGATGAGTGGATTTAGGTACGACGATTCTAAGTGAAATAAGTCACACAGAAAAGGACACTTCTCATAAGGTATCACTGATAGAGGGAATGTAAAAACCGTTACACTTGAACTGAATTACAAAACAGAACAGAGTCACACATGCAGAAAACAGACTATGGCTGCTTAACGGGAAAGGTGAGGTGGGGTGATACATAAAACAAGGGTATCAAATTAGCTCAGATACCGTTCCATAAACCCAATATGTAGTAGACAAGACCTACTCCTTGCTCAGAGAACTGGACTCAACACGCCCTATTCACCGCACAAGAATATATCTGACTAGTAATAATCTTAAAACCTATGTATTGATATCTCTCTGTTAGTGTGTCAAGTGGGTGTAAAGCGGCATAAACACAGCCGTGAAAAGCAGCTAAACCCCATTATGAAAATAAATTACTTTGAAAAACCCATGAAACAACGACAGTGAAAGAGATAGAAATTCTTACACAATGAGTTCAGGGGCTGTGATGCAACCTGGATTGACCATATCTAGACCCACAGCTGGATGAGACATAAGGGTGGACACTCTTGGGGCTGAGAGGTTTGGTGAGGTTGGGTGAGCAAACGCAGACCCTTTAAAGTAATACTGCGTGGTACCCATCGCATGGGTCCCAAATCTCCAGGTTCAAGGGCATCTTCCTACATCGAAAACATGCATGAGAAACCCAGAAGATGGTACACCGTGTGATAGGGAAAGGTTTCTAAAACGCACCTCATTTCTCATCTCCTTGTGCCCGGGTTCGCCCTTCCAGCCGCTTTACTAGCAATCTCCCTACTTGGAGCATCAGCACCTTTAACCTCCTGTTCCGTACAGGTTGCAATTTGTCCTGAGGATGAACGGGAAGACGGGGAACCAACGAGAGACAAGCTCTTGGTGTCGGGACAGGCACAGGTCACTCTATTTTCCCATCAGGAAGAAGAATTAACCACAGGCTCAGCCTGCCCCCCGGAACCAGAACAGGGCCTGAAGCCATCCTGCCCTTTTGCGGCCAGCTCCCAAAAAAGCGAGTTGTAAAATGGAGGTTCAGGGCACTGCAATTCACAAACCTGCAGAGTTATAAATGATAACTCTCGTCCACAAATATATTGAGGGAAGGCAAAGAAGAGGATTTGAAATCAAGGCAGAATTGCACGAAACAGATTTCAGGAGGTAGATACGAATCGCCTTTAAAGCACATGAAAAGCGGCAAAACGTTGACAATGATGCCCTTGGCCAAAAAGGGCGTATGCGTTTTTTCCTGAATATATTCAGGAAAAAACGCATACGCCCTTTTTGGCCAACCAAGCAACCTGGAAAGGCAAATCAGCGCTACAGAGAAGTCTCGCTTCCCATCGGTCAAAAGGGCCATGCTGAAAAAAGTGTCAAAACCAGAAATGCAGGACAGGCCATGGAGAAATGGGAGCCTTGCTACACTGATGGGCGGGATGTAAATTGCCAACAGCCACTCTGGAGAAGTGTACGGTGTGTCCTGAAACATCTGAAAAACACAGCTTAGAGAGCATAGGGCACTTCCACTCATGGGGGTATAAATTGGGAAAATGAAAAATCAGCAAGACACAAGCACCGCAAAGTTGAGGGCTGCTCTGTTGACAAGGACCTCCACTTCATTCCACCTTCAATATCCCAGGAAAGAGAAAAATGGATAAAGAAGTTGTGGTCCTTATGTACAATGGAATATCACTCAGCCATGAAATCAATGTCATAAGGTTAGTAGCAGCATGATGAGTGGATTTAGGTACGACGATTCTAAGTGAAATAAGTCACACAGAAAAGGACACTTCTCATAAGGTATCACTGATAGAGGGAATGTAAAAACCGTTACACTTGAACTGAATTACAAAACAGAACAGAGTCACACATGCAGAAAACACACTATGGCTGCTTAACGGGAAAGGTGAGGTGGGGTGATACATAAAACAAGGGTTTCAAATTATCTCAGATACCGTTCCATAAACCCAATATGTAATAGACAAGACCTACTCCTTGCTCAGAGAACTGGACTCAACACGCCCTATTCACCGCACAAGAATATATCTGACTAGTAATAATCTTAAAACCTATGTATTGATATCTCTCTGTTAGTGTGTCAAGTGGGTGTAAAGCGGCATAAACACAGCAGTGAAAAGCAGCTAAACCCCATTATAAAAATAAATTACTTTTACAAACCCATGAAATGAAGACAGTGAAAGAGAGAGAAATTCTTACACAATGCGTTCAGGGGCTGTGATGCAACCTGGATTGACCATATCTAGACCCACAACTGGATGAGACATAAGGGTGGACACTCTTGGGGCTGAGAGGTTTGGTGAGGTTGGGTGAGCAAACGCAGACCCTTTAAAGTAATACTGCGTGGTACCCATCCCATGGGTCCCAAATCTCCAGGTTCAAGGGCATCTTCCTACATCGAAAACATGCATGAGAAACCCAGAAGATGGTACACCATGTGATGGGGAAAGATATCTAAAACGCACCTCATTTCTCATCTCCTTGTGCCCGGGTTCGCCATTCCAGCCCCTTTACTAGCAATCTCCTTACGTGGAGCATCAGCACCTTTAACCTCCTGTTCTGTACAGGTTGCAATTTGTCCTGAGGATGAACGGGAAGACGGGGAACCAACGAGAGACTAGCTCTTGGTGTTGGGACAGGCACAGGTCACTCTATTTTCCCATCAGGAAGAAGAATTAACCACAGGCTCATCATCCCCCCCGGAACCAGAACAGGGCCTGAAGCCATCCAGTGCTTTTGTGGCCAGCTCCTAAAAAAGCGAGTTGTAAAATGGAGCTTCAGGGCACTGCAATTCACAAACCTGCAAAGTTATAAATGATAACTCTCGTCCACAAATATATTGAGGGAAGGCAAAGAAGAGGATTTGAAATCAAGGCAGAATTGCAGGAAACAGATTTCAGGAGGTAGATTCGAATCGCCTTTAAAGCACATGAAAAGCGGCAAAACGTTGACAATGATGCCCTTGGCCAAAAAGGGCGTATGCGTTTTTTCCTGAATATATTCAGGAAAAAACGCATACGCCCTTTTTGGCCAACCAAGCAACCTGGAAAGGCAAATCAGGGCTACAAAGAAGACTCGCTACCCATCGGTCAAAAGGGCCATGCTGAAAAACCTGTCAAAACCAGAAATGCAGGACAGGCCATGGAGAAATGGGAGCCTTGCTACAATGATGGGCGGGATGTAAATTGCCAACAGCCACTCTGGAGAAGTGTACGGTGTGTCCTGAAACATCTGAAAAACACAGCTTAGAGAGCATAGGGCACTTCCACTCATGGGGGTATAAATTGGGAAAATGAAAAATCAGCAAGACACAAGCACCCCAAAGTTGAGGGCTGCTCTGTTGACAAGGACCTCCACTTCATTCCACCTTCAATATCCCAGGAAAGAGAAAAATGGATAAAGAAGTTGTGGTCCTTATGTACAATGGAATATCACTCAGCCATGAAATCAATGTCATAAGGCTAGTAGCAGCATGATGAGTGGATTTAGGTACGACGATTCTAAGTGAAATAAGTCACACAGAAAAGGACACTTCTCATAAGGTATCACTGATAGAGGGAATGTAAAAACCGTTACACTTGAACTGAATTACAAAACAGAACAGAGTCACACATGCAGAAAACAGACTATGGCTGCTTAACGGGAAAGGTGAGGTGGGGTGATACATAAAACAAGGGTATCAAATTAGCTCAGATACCGTTCCATAAACCCAATATGTAGTAGACAAGACCTACTCCTTGCTCAGAGAACTGGACTCAACACGCCCTATTCACCGCACAAGAATATATCTGACTAGTAATAATCTTAAAACCTATGTATTGATATCTCTCTGTTAGTGTGTCAAGTGGGTGTAAAGCGGCATAAACACAGCCGTGAAAAGCAGCTAAACCCCATTATGAAAATAAATTACTTTGAAAAACCCATGAAACAACGACAGTGAAAGAGATAGAAATTCTTACACAATGAGTTCAGGGGCTGTGATGCAACCTGGATTGACCATATCTAGACCCACAGCTGGATGAGACATAAGGGTGGACACTCTTGGGGCTGAGAGGTTTGGTGAGGTTGGGTGAGCAAACGCAGACCCTTTAAAGTAATACTGCGTGGTACCCATCGCATGGGTCCCAAATCTCCAGGTTCAAGGGCATCTTCCTACATCGAAAACATGCATGAGAAACCCAGAAGATGGTACACCGTGTGATAGGGAAAGGTTTCTAAAACGCACCTCATTTCTCATCTCCTTGTGCCCGGGTTCGCCCTTCCAGCCGCTTTACTAGCAATCTCCCTACTTGGAGCATCAGCACCTTTAACCTCCTGTTCCGTACAGGTTGCAATTTGTCCTGAGGATGAACGGGAAGACGGGGAACCAACGAGAGTCAAGCTCTTGGTGTCGGGACAGGCACAGGTCACTCTATTTTCCCATCAGGAAGAAGAATTAACCACAGGCTCAGCCTGCCCCCCGGAACCAGAACAGGGCCTGAAGCCATCCTGCCCTTTTGCGGCCAGCTCCCAAAAAAGCGAGTTGTAAAATGGAGGTTCAGGGCACTGCAATTCACAAACCTGCAGAGTTATAAATGATAACTCTCGTCCACAAATATATTGAGGGAAGGCAAAGAAGAGGATTTGAAATCAAGGCAGAATTGCACGAAACAGATTTCAGGAGGTAGATACGAATCGCCTTTAAAGCACATGAAAAGCGGCAAAACGTTGACAATGATGCCCTTGGCCAAAAAGGGCGTATGCGTTTTTTCCTGAATATATTCAGGAAAAAACGCATACGCCCTTTTTGGCCAACCAAGCAACCTGGAAAGGCAAATCAGCGCTACAGAGAAGTCTCGCTTCCCATCGGTCAAAAGGGCCATGCTGAAAAAAGTGTCAAAACCAGAAATGCAGGACAGGCCATGGAGAAATGGGAGCCTTGCTACACTGATGGGCGGGATGTAAATTGCCAACAGCCACTCTGGAGAAGTGTACGGTGTGTCCTGAAACATCTGAAAAACACAGCTTAGAGAGCATAGGGCACTTCCACTCATGGGGGTATAAATTGGGAAAATGAAAAATCAGCAAGACACAAGCACCCCAAAGTTGAGGGCTGCTCTGTTGACAAGGACCTCCACTTCATTCCACCTTCAATATCCCAGGAAAGAGAAAAATGGATAAAGAAGTTGTGGTCCTTATGTACAATGGAATATCACTCAGCCATGAAATCAATGTCATAAGGTTAGTAGCAGCATGATGAGTGGATTTAGGTACGACGATTCTAAGTGAAATAAGTCACACAGAAAAGGCCACTTCTCATAAGGTATCACTGATAGAGGGAATGTAAAAACCGTTACACTTGAACTGAATTACAAAACAGAACAGAGTCACACATGCAGAAAACACACTATGGCTGCTTAACGGGAAAGGTGAGGTGGGGTGATACATAAAACAAGGGTATCAAATTAGCTCAGATACCGTTCCATAAACCCAATATGTAGTAGACAAGACCTACTCCTTGCTCAGAGAACTGGACTCAACACGCCCTATTCACCGCACAAGAATATATCTGACTAGTAATAATCTTAAAACCTATGTATTGATATCTCTCTGTTAGTGTGTCAAGTGGGTGTAAAGCGGCATAAACACAGCCGTGAAAAGCAGCTAAACCCCATTATGAAAATAAATTACTTTGAAAAACCCATGAAACAACGACAGTGAAAGAGATAGAAATTCTTACACAATGAGTTCAGGGGCTGTGATGCAACCTGGATTGACCATATCTAGACCCACAGCTGGATGAGACATAAGGGTGGACACTCTTGGGGCTGAGAGGTTTGGTGAGGTTGGGTGAGCAAACGCAGACCCTTTAAAGTAATACTGCGTGGTACCCATCGCATGGGTCCCAAATCTCCAGGTTCAAGGGCATCTTCCTACATCGAAAACATGCATGAGAAACCCAGAAGATGGTACACCGTGTGATAGGGAAAGGTTTCTAAAACGCACCTCATTTCTCATCTCCTTGTGCCCGGGTTCGCCATTCCAGCCGCTTTACTAGCAATCTCCCTACTTGGAGCATCAGCACCTTTAACCTCCTGTTCCGTACAGGTTGCAATTTGTCCTGAGGATGAACGGGAAGACGGGGAACCAACGAGAGACAAGCTCTTGGTGTCGGGACAGGCACAGGTCACTCTATTTTCCCATCAGGAAGAAGAATTAACCACAGGCTCAGCCTGCCCCCCGGAACCAGAACAGGGCCTGAAGCCATCCTGCGCTTTTGCGGCCAGCTCCCAAAAAAGCGAGTTGTAAAATGGAGGTTCAGGGCACTGCAATTCACAAACCTGCAGAGTTATAAATGATAACTCTCGTCCACAAATATATTGAGGGAAGGCAAAGAAGAGGATTTGAAATCAAGGCAGAATTGCACGAAACAGATTTCAGGAGGTAGATACGAATCGCCTTTAAAGCACATGAAAAGCGGCAAAACGTTGACAATGATGCCCTTGGCCAAAAAGGGCGTATGCGTTTTTTCCTGAATATATTCAGGAAAAAACGCATACGCCCTTTTTGGCCAACCAAGCAACCTGGAAAGGCAAATCAGCGCTACAGAGAAGTCTCGCTTCCCATCGGTCAAAAGGGCCATGCTGAAAAAAGTGTCAAAACCAGAAATGCAGGACAGGCCATGGAGAAATGGGAGCCTTGCTACACTGATGGGCGGGATGTAAATTGCCAACAGCCACTCTGGAGAAGTGTACGGTGTGTCCTGAAACATCTGAAAAACACAGCTTAGAGAGCATAGGGCACTTCCACTCATGGGGGTATAAATTGGGAAAATGAAAAATCAGCAAGACACAAGCACCCCAAAGTTGAGGGCTGCTCTGTTGACAAGGACCTCCACTTCATTCCACCTTCAATATCCCAGGAAAGAGAAAAATGGATAAAGAAGTTGTGGTCCTTATGTACAATGGAATATCACTCAGCCATGAAATCAATGTCATAAGGTTAGTAGCAGCATGATGAGTGGATTTAGGTACGACGATTCTAAGTGAAATAAGTCACACAGAAAAGGACACTTCTCATAAGGTATCACTGATAGAGGGAATGTAAAAACCGTTACACTTGAACTGAATTACAAAACAGAACAGAGTCACACATGCAGAAAACACACTATGGCTGCTTAACGGGAAAGGTGAGGTGGGGTGATACATAAAACAAGGGTATCAAATTAGCTCAGATACCGTTCCATAAACCCAATATGTAGTAGACAAGACCTACTCCTTGCTCAGAGAACTGGACTCAACACACCCTATTCACCGCACAAGAATATATCTGACTAGTAATAATCTTAAAACCTATGTATTGATATCTCTCTGTTAGTGTGTCAAGTGGGTGTAAAGCGGCATAAACACAGCCGTGAAAAGCAGCTAAACCCCATTATGAAAATAAATTACTTTGAAAAACCCATGAAACAACGACAGTGAAAGAGATAGAAATTCTTACACAATGAGTTCAGGGGCTGTGATGCAACCTGGATTGACCATATCTAGACCCACAGCTGGATGAGACATAAGGGTGGACACTCTTGGGGCTGAGAGGTTTGGTGAGGTTGGGTGAGCAAACGCAGACCCTTTAAAGTAATACTGCGTGGTACCCATCGCATGGGTCCCAAATCTGCAGGTTCAAGGGCATCTTCCTACATCGAAAACATGCATGAGAAACCCAGAAGATGGTACACCGTGTGATGGGGAAAGGTTTCTAAAACGCACCTCATTTCTCATCTCCTTGTGCCCGGGTTCGCCTTTCCAGCCGCTTTACTAGCAATCTCCCTACTTGGAGCATCAGCACCTTTAACCTCCTGTTCCGTACAGGTTGCAATTTGTCCTGAGGATGAACGGGAAGACGGGGAACCAACGAGAGACTAGCTCTTGGTATCGGGACAGGCACAGGTCACTCTATTTACCCATCAGGAAGAAGAATTAACCACAGGCTCAGCCTGCCCCCCGGAACCAGAACAGGGCCTGAAGCCATCCTGCGCTTTTGCGGCCAGCTCCCAAAAAAGCGAGTTGTAAAATGGAGGTTCAGGGCACTGCAATTCACAAACCTGCAGAGTTATAAATGATAACTCTCGTCCACAAATATATTGAGGGAAGGCAATGAAGAGGATTTGAAATCAAGGCAGAATTGCACGAAACAGATTTCAGGAGGTAGATACGAATCGCCTTTAAAGCACATGAAAAGCGGCAAAACGTTGACAATGATGCCCTTGGCCAAAAAGGGCGTATGCGTTTTTTCCTGAATATATTCAGGAAAAAACGCATACGCCCTTTTTGGCCAACCAAGCAACCTGGAAAGGCAAATCAGCGCTACAGAGAAGTCTCGCTTCCCATCGGTCAAAAGGGCCATGCTGAAAAAAGTGTCAAAACCAGAAATGCAGGACAGGCCATGGAGAAATGGGAGCCTTGCTACACTGATGGGCGGGATGTAAATTGCCAACAGCCACTCTGGAGAAGTGTACGGTGTGTCCTGAAACATCTGAAAAACACAGCTTAGAGAGCATAGGGCACTTCCACTCATGGGGGTATAAATTGGGAAAATGAAAAATCAGCAAGACACAAGCACCCCAAAGTTGAGGGCTGCTCTGTTGACAAGGACCTCCACTTCATTCCACCTTCAATATCCCAGGAAAGAGAAAAATGGATAAAGAAGTTGTGGTCCTTATGTACAATGGAATATCACTCAGCCATGAAATCAATGTCATAAGGTTAGTAGCAGCATGATGAGTGGATTTAGGTACGACGATTCTAAGTGAAATAAGTCACACAGAAAAGGCCACTTCTCATAAGGTATCACTGATAGAGGGAATGTAAAAACCGTTACACTTGAACTGAATTACAAAACAGAACAGAGTCACACATGCAGAAAACACACTATGGCTGCTTAACGGGAAAGGTGAGGTGGGGTGATACATAAAACAAGGGTATCAAATTAGCTCAGATACCGTTCCATAAACCCAATATGTAGTAGACAAGACCTACTCCTTGCTCAGAGAACTGGACTCAACACGCCCTATTCACCGCACAAGAATATATCTGACTAGTAATAATCTTAAAACCTATGTATTGATATCTCTCTGTTAGTGTGTCAAGTGGGTGTAAAGCGGCATAAACACAGCCGTGAAAAGCAGCTAAACCCCATTATGAAAATAAATTACTTTGAAAAACCCATGAAACAACGACAGTGAAAGAGATAGAAATTCTTACACAATGAGTTCAGGGGCTGTGATGCAACCTGGATTGACCATATCTAGACCCACAGCTGGATGAGACATAAGGGTGGACACTCTTGGGGCTGAGAGGTTTGGTGAGGTTGGGTGAGCAAACGCAGACCCTTTAAAGTAATACTGCGTGGTACCCATCGCATGGGTCCCAAATCTGCAGGTTCAAGGGCATCTTCCTACATCGAAAACATGCATGAGAAACCCAGAAGATGGTACACCGTGTGATGGGGAAAGGTTTCTAAAACGCACCTCATTTCTCATCTCCTTGTGCCCGGGTTCGCCTTTCCAGCCGCTTTACTAGCAATCTCCCTACTTGGAGCATCAGCACCTTTAACCTCCTGTTCCGTACAGGTTGCAATTTGTCCTGAGGATGAACGGGAAGACGGGGAACCAACGAGAGACTAGCTCTTGGTGTCGGGACAGGCACAGGTCACTCTATTTTCCCATCAGGAAGAAGAATTAACCACAGGCTCAGCCTGCCCCCCGGAACCAGAACAGGGCCTGAAGCCATCCTGCGCTTTTGCGGCCAGCTCCCAAAAAAGCGAGTTGTAAAATGGAGGTTCAGGGCACTGCAATTCACAAACCTGCAGAGTTATAAATGATAACTCTCGTCCACAAATATATTGAGGGAAGGCAAAGAAGAGGATTTGAAATCAAGGCAGAATTGCACGAAACAGATTTCAGGAGGTAGATACGAATCGCCTTTAAAGCACATGAAAAGCGGCAAAACGTTGACAATGATGCCCTTGGCCAAAAAGGGCGTATGCGTTTTTTCCTGAATATATTCAGGAAAAAACGCATACGCCCTTTTTGGCCAACCAAGCAACCTGGAAAGGCAAATCAGCGCTACAGAGAAGTCTCGCTTCCCATCGGTCAAAAGGGCCATGCTGAAAAACGTGTCAAAACCAGAAATGCAGGACAGGCCATGGAGAAATGGGAGCCTTGCTACACTGATGGGCGGGATGTAAATTGCCAACAACCACTCTGGAGAAGTGTACGGTGTGTCCTGAAACATCTGAAAAACACAGCTTAGAGAGCATAGGGCACTTCCACTCATGGGGGTATAAATTGGGAAAATGAAAAATCAGCAAGACACAAGCACCCCAAAGTTGAGGGCTGCTCTGTTGACAAGGACCTCCACTTCATTCCACCTTCAATATCCCAGGAAAGAGAAAAATGGATAAAGAAGTTGTGGTCCTTATGTACAATGGAATATCACTCAGCCATGAAATCAATGTCATAAGGTTAGTAGCAGCATGATGAGTGGATTTAGGTACGACGATTCTAAGTGAAATAAGTCACACAGAAAAGGACACTTCTCATAAGGTATCACTGATAGAGGGAATGTAAAAACCATTACACTTGAACTGAATTACAAAACAGAACAGAGTCACACATGCAGAAAACACACTATGGCTGCTTAACGGGAAAGGTGAGGTGGGGTGATACATAAAACAAGGGTTTCAAATTAGCTCAGATACCGTTCCATAAACCCAATATGTAATAGACAAGACCTACTCCTTGCTCAGAGAACTGGACTCAACACGCCCTATTCACCGCACAAGAATATATCTGACTAGTAATAATCTTAAAACCTATGTATTGATATCTCACTGTTAGTGTGTCAAGTGGGTGTAAAGCGGCATAAACACAGCAGTGAAAAGCAGCTAAACCCCATTATAAAAATAAATTACTTTTACAAACCCATGAAATGAAGACAGTGAAAGAGAGAGAAATTCTTACACAATGCGTTCAGGGGCTGTGATGCAACCTGGATTGACCATATCTAGACCCACAACTGGATGAGACATAAGGGTGGACACTCTTGGGGCTGAGAGGTTTGGTGAGGTTGGGTGAGCAAACGCAGACCCTTTAAAGTAATACTGCGTGGTACCCATCCCATGGGTCCCAAATCTCCAGGTTCAAGGGCATCTTCCTACATCGAAAACATGCATGAGAAACCCAGAAGATGGTACACCATGTGATGGGGAAAGATATCTAAAACGCACCTCATTTCTCATCTCCTTGTGCCCGGGTTCGCCATTCCAGCCCCTTTACTACCAATCTCCTTACGTGGAGCATCAGCACCTTTAACCTCCTGTTCCGTACAGGTTGCAATTTGTCCTGAGGATGAACGGGAAGACGGGGAACCAACGAGAGACTAGCTCTTGGTGTTGGGACAGGCACAGGTCACTCTATTTTCCCATCAGGAAGAAGAATTAACCACAGGCTCATCATCCCCCCCGGAACCAGAACAGGGCCTGAAGCCATCCAGTGCTTTTGTGGCCAGCTCCTAAAAAAGCGAGTTGTAAAATGGAGCTTCAGGGCACTGCAATTCACAAACCTGCAAAGTTATAAATGATAACTCTCGTCCACAAATATATTGAGGGAAGGCAAAGAAGAGGATTTGAAATCAAGGCAGAATTGCAGGAAACAGATTTCAGGAGGTAGATTCGAATCGCCTTTAAAGCACATGAAAAGCGGCAAAACGTTGACAATGATGCCCTTGGCCAAAAAGGGCGTATGCGTTTTTTCCTGAATATATTCAGGAAAAAACGCATACGCCCTTTTTGGCCAACCAAGCAACCTGGAAAGGCAAATCAGGGCTACAAAGAAGACTCGCTACCCATCGGTCAAAAGGGCCATGCTGAAAAACCTGTCAAAACCAGAAATGCAGGACAGGCCATGGAGAAATGGGAGCCTTGCTACAATGATGGGCGGGATGTAAATTGCCAACAGCCACTCTGGAGAAGTGTACGGTGTGTCCTGAAACATCTGAAAAACACAGCTTAGAGAGCATAGGGCACTTCCACTCATGGGGGTATAAATTGGGAAAATGAAAAATCAGCAAGACACAAGCACCCCAAAGTTGAGGGCTGCTCTGTTGACAAGGACCTCCACTTCATTCCACCTTCAATATCCCAGGAAAGAGAAAAATGGATAAAGAAGTTGTGGTCCTTATGTACAATGGAATATCACTCAGCCATGAAATCAATGTCATAAGGCTAGTAGCAGCATGATGAGTGGATTTAGGTACGACGATTCTAAGTGAAATAAGTCACACAGAAAAGGACACTTCTCATAAGGTATCACTGATAGAGGGAATGTAAAAACCGTTACACTTGAACTGAATTACAAAACAGAACAGAGTCACACATGCAGAAAACAGACTATGGCTGCTTAACGGGAAAGGTGAGGTGGGGTGATACATAAAACAAGGGTATCAAATTAGCTCAGATACCGTTCCATAAACCCAATATGTAGTAGACAAGACCTACTCCTTGCTCAGAGAACTGGACTCAACACGCCCTATTCACCGCACAAGAATATATCTGACTAGTAATAATCTTAAAACCTATGTATTGATATCTCTCTGTTAGTGTGTCAAGTGGGTGTAAAGCGGCATAAACACAGCCGTGAAAAGCAGCTAAACCCCATTATGAAAATAAATTACTTTGAAAAACCCATGAAACAACGACAGTGAAAGAGATAGAAATTCTTACACAATGAGTTCAGGGGCTGTGATGCAACCTGGATTGACCATATCTAGACCCACAGCTGGATGAGACATAAGGGTGGACACTCTTGGGGCTGAGAGGTTTGGTGAGGTTGGGTGAGCAAACGCAGACCCTTTAAAGTAATACTGCATGGTACCCATCGCATGGGTCCCAAATCTCCAGGTTCAAGGGCATCTTCCTACATCGAAAACATGCATGAGAAACCCAGAAGATGGTACACCGTGTGATAGGGAAAGGTTTCTAAAACGCACCTCATTTCTCATCTCCTTGTGCCCGGGTTCGCCCTTCCAGCCGGTTTACTAGCAATCTCCCTACTTGGAGCATCAGCACCTTTAACCTCCTGTTCCGTACAGGTTGCAATTTGTCCTGAGGATGAACGGGAAGACGGGGAACCAACGAGAGACAAGCTCTTGGTGTCGGGACAGGCACAGGTCACTCTATTTTCCCATCAGGAAGAAGAATTAACCACAGGCTCAGCCTGCCCCCCGGAACCAGAACAGGGCCTGAAGCCATCCTGCCCTTTTGCGGCCAGCTCCCAAAAAAGCGAGTTGTAAAATGGAGGTTCAGGGCACTGCAATTCACAAACCTGCAGAGTTATAAATGATAACTCTCGTCCACAAATATATTGAGGGAAGGCAAAGAAGAGGATTTGAAATCAAGGCAGAATTGCACGAAACAGATTTCAGGAGGTAGATACGAATCGCCTTTAAAGCACATGAAAAGCGGCAAAACGTTGACAATGATGCCCTTGGCCAAAAAGGGCGTATGCGTTTTTTCCTGAATATATTCAGGAAAAAACGCATACGCCCTTTTTGGCCAACCAAGCAACCTGGAAAGGCAAATCAGCGCTACAGAGAAGTCTCGCTTCCCATCGGTCAAAAGGGCCATGCTGAAAAAAGTGTCAAAACCAGAAATGCAGGACAGGCCATGGAGAAATGGGAGCCTTGCTACACTGATGGGCGGGATGTAAATTGCCAACAGCCACTCTGGAGAAGTGTACGGTGTGTCCTGAAACATCTGAAAAACACAGCTTAGAGAGCATAGGGCACTTCCACTCATGGGGGTATAAATTGGGAAAATGAAAAATCAGCAAGACACAAGCACCCCAAAGTTGAGGGCTGCTCTGTTGACAAGGACCTCCACTTCATTCCACCTTCAATATCCCAGGAAAGAGAAAAATGGATAAAGAAGTTGTGGTCCTTATGTACAATGGAATATCACTCAGCCATGAAATCAATGTCATAAGGTTAGTAGCAGCATGATGAGTGGATTTAGGTACGACGATTCTAAGTGAAATAAGTCACACAGAAAAGGACACTTCTCATAAGGTATCACTTTTAGAGGGAATGTAAAAACCGTTACACTTGAACTGAATTACAAAACAGAACAGAGTCACACATGCAGAAAACACACTATGGCTGCTTAACGGGAAAGGTGAGGTGGGGTGATACATAAAACAAGAGTATCAAATTAGCTCAGATACCGTTCCATAAACCCAATATGTAGTAGACAAGACCTACTCCTTGCTCAGAGAACTGGACTCAACACGCCCTATTCACCGCACAAGAATATATCTGACTAGTAATAATCTTAAAACCTATGTATTGATATCTCTCTGTTAGTGTGTCAAGTGGGTGTAAAGCGGCATAAACACAGCCGTGAAAAGCAGCTAAACCCCATTATGAAAATAAATTACTTTGAAAAACCCATGAAACAACGACAGTGAAAGAGATAGAAATTCTTACACAATGAGTTCAGGGGCTGTGATGCAACCTGGATTGACCATATCTAGACCCACAGCTGGATGAGACATAAGGGTGGACACTCTTGGGGCTGAGAGGTTTGGTGAGGTTGGGTGAGCAAACGCAGACCCTTTAAAGTAATACTGCGTGGTACCCATCGCATGGGTCCCAAATCTCCAGGTTCAAGGGCATCTTCCTACATCGAAAACATGCATGAGAAACCCAGAAGATGGTACACCGTGTGATAGGGAAAGGTTTCTAAAACGCACCTCATTTCTCATCTCCTTGTGCCCGGGTTCGCCATTCCAGCCGCTTTACTAGCAATCTCCCTACTTGGAGCATCAGCACCTTTAACCTCCTGTTCCGTACAGGTTGCAATTTGTCCTGAGGATGAACGGGAAGACGGGGAACCAACGAGAGACAAGCTCTTGGTGTCGGGACAGGCACAGGTCACTCTATTTTCCCATCAGGAAGAAGAATTAACCACAGGCTCAGCCTGCCCCCCGGAACCAGAACAGGGCCTGAAGCCATCCTGCGCTTTTGCGGCCAGCTCCCAAAAAAGCGAGTTGTAAAATGGAGGTTCAGGGCACTGCAATTCACAAACCTGCAGAGTTATAAATGATAACTCTCGTCCACAAATATATTGAGGGAAGGCAAAGAAGAGGATTTGAAATCAAGGCAGAATTGCACGAAACAGATTTCAGGAGGTAGATACGAATCGCCTTTAAAGCACATGAAAAGCGGCAAAACGTTGACAATGATGCCCTTGGCCAAAAAGGGCGTATGCGTTTTTTCCTGAATATATTCAGGAAAAAACGCATACGCCCTTTTTGGCCAACCAAGCAACCTGGAAAGGCAAATCAGGGCTACAAAGAAGACTCGCTACCCATCGGTCAAAAGGGCCATGCTGAAAAACCTGTCAAAACCAGAAATGCAGGACAGGCCATGGAGAAATGGGAGCCTTGCTACAATGATGGGCGGGATGTAAATTGCCAACAGCCACTCTGGAGAAGTGTACGGTGTGTCCTGAAACATCTGAAAAACACAGCTTAGAGAGCATAGGGCACTTCCACTCATGGGGGTATAAATTGGGAAAATGAAAAATCAGCAAGACACAAGCACCCCAAAGTTGAGGGCTGCTCTGTTGACAAGGACCTCCACTTCATTCCACCTTCAATATCCCAGGAAAGAGAAAAATGGATAAAGAAGTTGTGGTCCTTATGTACAATGGAATATCACTCAGCCATGAAATCAATGTCATAAGGCTAGTAGCAGCATGATGAGTGGATTTAGGTACGACGATTCTAAGTGAAATAAGTCACACAGAAAAGGACACTTCTCATAAGGTATCACTGATAGAGGGAATGTAAAAACCGTTACACTTGAACTGAATTACAAAACAGAACAGAGTCACACATGCAGAAAACAGACTATGGCTGCTTAACGGGAAAGGTGAGGTGGGGTGATACATAAAACAAGGGTATCAAATTAGCTCAGATACCGTTCCATAAACCCAATATGTAGTAGACAAGACCTACTCCTTGCTCAGAGAACTGGACTCAACACGCCCTATTCACCGCACAAGAATATATCTGACTAGTAATAATCTTAAAACCTATGTATTGATATCTCTCTGTTAGTGTGTCAAGTGGGTGTAAAGCGGCATAAACACAGCCGTGAAAAGCAGCTAAACCCCATTATGAAAATAAATTACTTTGAAAAACCCATGAAACAACGACAGTGAAAGAGATAGAAATTCTTACACAATGAGTTCAGGGGCTGTGATGCAACCTGGATTGACCATATCTAGACCCACAGCTGGATGAGACATAAGGGTGGACACTCTTGGGGCTGAGAGGTTTGGTGAGGTTGGGTGAGCAAACGCAGACCCTTTAAAGTAATACTGCGTGGTACCCATCGCATGGGTCCCAAATCTCCAGGTTCAAGGGCATCTTCCTACATCGAAAACATGCATGAGAAACCCAGAAGATGGTACACCGTGTGATAGGGAAAGGTTTCTAAAACGCACCTCATTTCTCATCTCCTTGTGCCCGGGTTCGCCCTTCCAGCCGCTTTACTAGCAATCTCCCTACTTGGAGCATCAGCACCTTTAACCTCCTGTTCCGTACAGGTTGCAATTTGTCCTGAGGATGAACGGGAAGACGGGGAACCAACGAGAGTCAAGCTCTTGGTGTCGGGACAGGCACAGGTCACTCTATTTTCCCATCAGGAAGAAGAATTAACCACAGGCTCAGCCTGCCCCCCGGAACCAGAACAGGGCCTGAAGCCATCCTGCCCTTTTGCGGCCAGCTCCCAAAAAAGCGAGTTGTAAAATGGAGGTTCAGGGCACTGCAATTCACAAACCTGCAGAGTTATAAATGATAACTCTCGTCCACAAATATATTGAGGGAAGGCAAAGAAGAGGATTTGAAATCAAGGCAGAATTGCACGAAACAGATTTCAGGAGGTAGATACGAATCGCCTTTAAAGCACATGAAAAGCGGCAAAACGTTGACAATGATGCCCTTGGCCAAAAAGGGCGTATGCGTTTTTTCCTGAATATATTCAGGAAAAAACGCATACGCCCTTTTTGGCCAACCAAGCAACCTGGAAAGGCAAATCAGCGCTACAGAGAAGTCTCGCTTCCCATCGGTCAAAAGGGCCATGCTGAAAAAAGTGTCAAAACCAGAAATGCAGGACAGGCCATGGAGAAATGGGAGCCTTGCTACACTGATGGGCGGGATGTAAATTGCCAACAGCCACTCTGGAGAAGTGTACGGTGTGTCCTGAAACATCTGAAAAACACAGCTTAGAGAGCATAGGGCACTTCCACTCATGGGGGTATAAATTGGGAAAATGAAAAATCAGCAAGACACAAGCACCCCAAAGTTGAGGGCTGCTCTGTTGACAAGGACCTCCACTTCATTCCACCTTCAATATCCCAGGAAAGAGAAAAATGGATAAAGAAGTTGTGGTCCTTATGTACAATGGAATATCACTCAGCCATGAAATCAATGTCATAAGGTTAGTAGCAGCATGATGAGTGGATTTAGGTACGACGATTCTAAGTGAAATAAGTCACACAGAAAAGGCCACTTCTCATAAGGTATCACTGATAGAGGGAATGTAAAAACCGTTACACTTGAACTGAATTACAAAACAGAACAGAGTCACACATGCAGAAAACACACTATGGCTGCTTAACGGGAAAGGTGAGGTGGGGTGATACATAAAACAAGGGTATCAAATTAGCTCAGATACCGTTCCATAAACCCAATATGTAGTAGACAAGACCTACTCCTTGCTCAGAGAACTGGACTCAACACGCCCTATTCACCGCACAAGAATATATCTGACTAGTAATAATCTTAAAACCTATGTATTGATATCTCTCTGTTAGTGTGTCAAGTGGGTGTAAAGCGGCATAAACACAGCCGTGAAAAGCAGCTAAACCCCATTATGAAAATAAATTACTTTGAAAAACCCATGAAACAACGACAGTGAAAGAGATAGAAATTCTTACACAATGAGTTCAGGGGCTGTGATGCAACCTGGATTGACCATATCTAGACCCACAGCTGGATGAGACATAAGGGTGGACACTCTTGGGGCTGAGAGGTTTGGTGAGGTTGGGTGAGCAAACGCAGACCCTTTAAAGTAATACTGCGTGGTACCCATCGCATGGGTCCCAAATCTCCAGGTTCAAGGGCATCTTCCTACATCGAAAACATGCATGAGAAACCCAGAAGATGGTACACCGTGTGATAGGGAAAGGTTTCTAAAACGCACCTCATTTCTCATCTCCTTGTGCCCGGGTTCGCCATTCCAGCCGCTTTACTAGCAATCTCCCTACTTGGAGCATCAGCACCTTTAACCTCCTGTTCCGTACAGGTTGCAATTTGTCCTGAGGATGAACGGGAAGACGGGGAACCAACGAGAGACAAGCTCTTGGTGTCGGGACAGGCACAGGTCACTCTATTTTCCCATCAGGAAGAAGAATTAACCACAGGCTCAGCCTGCCCCCCGGAACCAGAACAGGGCCTGAAGCCATCCTGCGCTTTTGCGGCCAGCTCCCAAAAAAGCGAGTTGTAAAATGGAGGTTCAGGGCACTGCAATTCACAAACCTGCAGAGTTATAAATGATAACTCTCGTCCACAAATATATTGAGGGAAGGCAAAGAAGAGGATTTGAAATCAAGGCAGAATTGCACGAAACAGATTTCAGGAGGTAGATACGAATCGCCTTTAAAGCACATGAAAAGCGGCAAAACGTTGACAATGATGCCCTTGGCCAAAAAGGGCGTATGCGTTTTTTCCTGAATATATTCAGGAAAAAACGCATACGCCCTTTTTGGCCAACCAAGCAACCTGGAAAGGCAAATCAGCGCTACAGAGAAGTCTCGCTTCCCATCGGTCAAAAGGGCCATGCTGAAAAAAGTGTCAAAACCAGAAATGCAGGACAGGCCATGGAGAAATGGGAGCCTTGCTACACTGATGGGCGGGATGTAAATTGCCAACAGCCACTCTGGAGAAGTGTACGGTGTGTCCTGAAACATCTGAAAAACACAGCTTAGAGAGCATAGGGCACTTCCACTCATGGGGGTATAAATTGGGAAAATGAAAAATCAGCAAGACACAAGCACCCCAAAGTTGAGGGCTGCTCTGTTGACAAGGACCTCCACTTCATTCCACCTTCAATATCCCAGGAAAGAGAAAAATGGATAAAGAAGTTGTGGTCCTTATGTACAATGGAATATCACTCAGCCATGAAATCAATGTCATAAGGTTAGTAGCAGCATGATGAGTGGATTTAGGTACGACGATTCTAAGTGAAATAAGTCACACAGAAAAGGACACTTCTCATAAGGTATCACTGATAGAGGGAATGTAAAAACCGTTACACTTGAACTGAATTACAAAACAGAACAGAGTCACACATGCAGAAAACACACTATGGCTGCTTAACGGGAAAGGTGAGGTGGGGTGATACATAAAACAAGGGTATCAAATTAGCTCAGATACCGTTCCATAAACCCAATATGTAGTAGACAAGACCTACTCCTTGCTCAGAGAACTGGACTCAACACACCCTATTCACCGCACAAGAATATATCTGACTAGTAATAATCTTAAAACCTATGTATTGATATCTCTCTGTTAGTGTGTCAAGTGGGTGTAAAGCGGCATAAACACAGCCGTGAAAAGCAGCTAAACCCCATTATGAAAATAAATTACTTTGAAAAACCCATGAAACAACGACAGTGAAAGAGATAGAAATTCTTACACAATGAGTTCAGGGGCTGTGATGCAACCTGGATTGACCATATCTAGACCCACAGCTGGATGAGACATAAGGGTGGACACTCTTGGGGCTGAGAGGTTTGGTGAGGTTGGGTGAGCAAACGCAGACCCTTTAAAGTAATACTGCGTGGTACCCATCGCATGGGTCCCAAATCTGCAGGTTCAAGGGCATCTTCCTACATCGAAAACATGCATGAGAAACCCAGAAGATGGTACACCGTGTGATGGGGAAAGGTTTCTAAAACGCACCTCATTTCTCATCTCCTTGTGCCCGGGTTCGCCTTTCCAGCCGCTTTACTAGCAATCTCCCTACTTGGAGCATCAGCACCTTTAACCTCCTGTTCCGTACAGGTTGCAATTTGTCCTGAGGATGAACGGGAAGACGGGGAACCAACGAGAGACTAGCTCTTGGTATCGGGACAGGCACAGGTCACTCTATTTACCCATCAGGAAGAAGAATTAACCACAGGCTCAGCCTGCCCCCCGGAACCAGAACAGGGCCTGAAGCCATCCTGCGCTTTTGCGGCCAGCTCCCAAAAAAGCGAGTTGTAAAATGGAGGTTCAGGGCACTGCAATTCACAAACCTGCAGAGTTATAAATGATAACTCTCGTCCACAAATATATTGAGGGAAGGCAATGAAGAGGATTTGAAATCAAGGCAGAATTGCACGAAACAGATTTCAGGAGGTAGATACGAATCGCCTTTAAAGCACATGAAAAGCGGCAAAACGTTGACAATGATGCCCTTGGCCAAAAAGGGCGTATGCGTTTTTTCCTGAATATATTCAGGAAAAAACGCATACGCCCTTTTTGGCCAACCAAGCAACCTGGAAAGGCAAATCAGCGCTACAGAGAAGTCTCGCTTCCCATCGGTCAAAAGGGCCATGCTGAAAAAAGTGTCAAAACCAGAAATGCAGGACAGGCCATGGAGAAATGGGAGCCTTGCTACACTGATGGGCGGGATGTAAATTGCCAACAGCCACTCTGGAGAAGTGTACGGTGTGTCCTGAAACATCTGAAAAACACAGCTTAGAGAGCATAGGGCACTTCCACTCATGGGGGTATAAATTGGGAAAATGAAAAATCAGCAAGACACAAGCACCCCAAAGTTGAGGGCTGCTCTGTTGACAAGGACCTCCACTTCATTCCACCTTCAATATCCCAGGAAAGAGAAAAATGGATAAAGAAGTTGTGGTCCTTATGTACAATGGAATATCACTCAGCCATGAAATCAATGTCATAAGGTTAGTAGCAGCATGATGAGTGGATTTAGGTACGACGATTCTAAGTGAAATAAGTCACACAGAAAAGGCCACTTCTCATAAGGTATCACTGATAGAGGGAATGTAAAAACCGTTACACTTGAACTGAATTACAAAACAGAACAGAGTCACACATGCAGAAAACACACTATGGCTGCTTAACGGGAAAGGTGAGGTGGGGTGATACATAAAACAAGGGTATCAAATTAGCTCAGATACCGTTCCATAAACCCAATATGTAGTAGACAAGACCTACTCCTTGCTCAGAGAACTGGACTCAACACGCCCTATTCACCGCACAAGAATATATCTGACTAGTAATAATCTTAAAACCTATGTATTGATATCTCTCTGTTAGTGTGTCAAGTGGGTGTAAAGCGGCATAAACACAGCCGTGAAAAGCAGCTAAACCCCATTATGAAAATAAATTACTTTGAAAAACCCATGAAACAACGACAGTGAAAGAGATAGAAATTCTTACACAATGAGTTCAGGGGCTGTGATGCAACCTGGATTGACCATATCTAGACCCACAGCTGGATGAGACATAAGGGTGGACACTCTTGGGGCTGAGAGGTTTGGTGAGGTTGGGTGAGCAAACGCAGACCCTTTAAAGTAATACTGCGTGGTACCCATCGCATGGGTCCCAAATCTGCAGGTTCAAGGGCATCTTCCTACATCGAAAACATGCATGAGAAACCCAGAAGATGGTACACCGTGTGATGGGGAAAGGTTTCTAAAACGCACCTCATTTCTCATCTCCTTGTGCCCGGGTTCGCCTTTCCAGCCGCTTTACTAGCAATCTCCCTACTTGGAGCATCAGCACCTTTAACCTCCTGTTCCGTACAGGTTGCAATTTGTCCTGAGGATGAACGGGAAGACGGGGAACCAACGAGAGACTAGCTCTTGGTGTCGGGACAGGCACAGGTCACTCTATTTTCCCATCAGGAAGAAGAATTAACCACAGGCTCAGCCTGCCCCCCGGAACCAGAACAGGGCCTGAAGCCATCCTGCGCTTTTGCGGCCAGCTCCCAAAAAAGCGAGTTGTAAAATGGAGGTTCAGGGCACTGCAATTCACAAACCTGCAGAGTTATAAATGATAACTCTCGTCCACAAATATATTGAGGGAAGGCAAAGAAGAGGATTTGAAATCAAGGCAGAATTGCACGAAACAGATTTCAGGAGGTAGATACGAATCGCCTTTAAAGCACATGAAAAGCGGCAAAACGTTGACAATGATGCCCTTGGCCAAAAAGGGCGTATGCGTTTTTTCCTGAATATATTCAGGAAAAAACGCATACGCCCTTTTTGGCCAACCAAGCAACCTGGAAAGGCAAATCAGCGCTACAGAGAAGTCTCGCTTCCCATCGGTCAAAAGGGCCATGCTGAAAAACGTGTCAAAACCAGAAATGCAGGACAGGCCATGGAGAAATGGGAGCCTTGCTACACTGATGGGCGGGATGTAAATTGCCAACAACCACTCTGGAGAAGTGTACGGTGTGTCCTGAAACATCTGAAAAACACAGCTTAGAGAGCATAGGGCACTTCCACTCATGGGGGTATAAATTGGGAAAATGAAAAATCAGCAAGACACAAGCACCCCAAAGTTGAGGGCTGCTCTGTTGACAAGGACCTCCACTTCATTCCACCTTCAATATCCCAGGAAAGAGAAAAATGGATAAAGAAGTTGTGGTCCTTATGTACAATGGAATATCACTCAGCCATGAAATCAATGTCATAAGGTTAGTAGCAGCATGATGAGTGGATTTAGGTACGACGATTCTAAGTGAAATAAGTCACACAGAAAAGGACACTTCTCATAAGGTATCACTGATAGAGGGAATGTAAAAACCATTACACTTGAACTGAATTACAAAACAGAACAGAGTCACACATGCAGAAAACACACTATGGCTGCTTAACGGGAAAGGTGAGGTGGGGTGATACATAAAACAAGGGTTTCAAATTAGCTCAGATACCGTTCCATAAACCCAATATGTAATAGACAAGACCTACTCCTTGCTCAGAGAACTGGACTCAACACGCCCTATTCACCGCACAAGAATATATCTGACTAGTAATAATCTTAAAACCTATGTATTGATATCTCACTGTTAGTGTGTCAAGTGGGTGTAAAGCGGCATAAACACAGCAGTGAAAAGCAGCTAAACCCCATTATAAAAATAAATTACTTTTACAAACCCATGAAATGAAGACAGTGAAAGAGAGAGAAATTCTTACACAATGCGTTCAGGGGCTGTGATGCAACCTGGATTGACCATATCTAGACCCACAACTGGATGAGACATAAGGGTGGACACTCTTGGGGCTGAGAGGTTTGGTGAGGTTGGGTGAGCAAACGCAGACCCTTTAAAGTAATACTGCGTGGTACCCATCCCATGGGTCCCAAATCTCCAGGTTCAAGGGCATCTTCCTACATCGAAAACATGCATGAGAAACCCAGAAGATGGTACACCATGTGATGGGGAAAGATATCTAAAACGCACCTCATTTCTCATCTCCTTGTGCCCGGGTTCGCCATTCCAGCCCCTTTACTACCAATCTCCTTACGTGGAGCATCAGCACCTTTAACCTCCTGTTCCGTACAGGTTGCAATTTGTCCTGAGGATGAACGGGAAGACGGGGAACCAACGAGAGACTAGCTCTTGGTGTTGGGACAGGCACAGGTCACTCTATTTTCCCATCAGGAAGAAGAATTAACCACAGGCTCATCATCCCCCCCGGAACCAGAACAGGGCCTGAAGCCATCCAGTGCTTTTGTGGCCAGCTCCTAAAAAAGCGAGTTGTAAAATGGAGCTTCAGGGCACTGCAATTCACAAACCTGCAAAGTTATAAATGATAACTCTCGTCCACAAATATATTGAGGGAAGGCAAAGAAGAGGATTTGAAATCAAGGCAGAATTGCAGGAAACAGATTTCAGGAGGTAGATTCGAATCGCCTTTAAAGCACATGAAAAGCGGCAAAACGTTGACAATGATGCCCTTGGCCAAAAAGGGCGTATGCGTTTTTTCCTGAATATATTCAGGAAAAAACGCATACGCCCTTTTTGGCCAACCAAGCAACCTGGAAAGGCAAATCAGGGCTACAAAGAAGACTCGCTACCCATCGGTCAAAAGGGCCATGCTGAAAAACCTGTCAAAACCAGAAATGCAGGACAGGCCATGGAGAAATGGGAGCCTTGCTACAATGATGGGCGGGATGTAAATTGCCAACAGCCACTCTGGAGAAGTGTACGGTGTGTCCTGAAACATCTGAAAAACACAGCTTAGAGAGCATAGGGCACTTCCACTCATGGGGGTATAAATTGGGAAAATGAAAAATCAGCAAGACACAAGCACCCCAAAGTTGAGGGCTGCTCTGTTGACAAGGACCTCCACTTCATTCCACCTTCAATATCCCAGGAAAGAGAAAAATGGATAAAGAAGTTGTGGTCCTTATGTACAATGGAATATCACTCAGCCATGAAATCAATGTCATAAGGCTAGTAGCAGCATGATGAGTGGATTTAGGTACGACGATTCTAAGTGAAATAAGTCACACAGAAAAGGACACTTCTCATAAGGTATCACTGATAGAGGGAATGTAAAAACCGTTACACTTGAACTGAATTACAAAACAGAACAGAGTCACACATGCAGAAAACAGACTATGGCTGCTTAACGGGAAAGGTGAGGTGGGGTGATACATAAAACAAGGGTATCAAATTAGCTCAGATACCGTTCCATAAACCCAATATGTAGTAGACAAGACCTACTCCTTGCTCAGAGAACTGGACTCAACACGCCCTATTCACCGCACAAGAATATATCTGACTAGTAATAATCTTAAAACCTATGTATTGATATCTCTCTGTTAGTGTGTCAAGTGGGTGTAAAGCGGCATAAACACAGCCGTGAAAAGCAGCTAAACCCCATTATGAAAATAAATTACTTTGAAAAACCCATGAAACAACGACAGTGAAAGAGATAGAAATTCTTACACAATGAGTTCAGGGGCTGTGATGCAACCTGGATTGACCATATCTAGACCCACAGCTGGATGAGACATAAGGGTGGACACTCTTGGGGCTGAGAGGTTTGGTGAGGTTGGGTGAGCAAACGCAGACCCTTTAAAGTAATACTGCATGGTACCCATCGCATGGGTCCCAAATCTCCAGGTTCAAGGGCATCTTCCTACATCGAAAACATGCATGAGAAACCCAGAAGATGGTACACCGTGTGATAGGGAAAGGTTTCTAAAACGCACCTCATTTCTCATCTCCTTGTGCCCGGGTTCGCCCTTCCAGCCGGTTTACTAGCAATCTCCCTACTTGGAGCATCAGCACCTTTAACCTCCTGTTCCGTACAGGTTGCAATTTGTCCTGAGGATGAACGGGAAGACGGGGAACCAACGAGAGACAAGCTCTTGGTGTCGGGACAGGCACAGGTCACTCTATTTTCCCATCAGGAAGAAGAATTAACCACAGGCTCAGCCTGCCCCCCGGAACCAGAACAGGGCCTGAAGCCATCCTGCCCTTTTGCGGCCAGCTCCCAAAAAAGCGAGTTGTAAAATGGAGGTTCAGGGCACTGCAATTCACAAACCTGCAGAGTTATAAATGATAACTCTCGTCCACAAATATATTGAGGGAAGGCAAAGAAGAGGATTTGAAATCAAGGCAGAATTGCACGAAACAGATTTCAGGAGGTAGATACGAATCGCCTTTAAAGCACATGAAAAGCGGCAAAACGTTGACAATGATGCCCTTGGCCAAAAAGGGCGTATGCGTTTTTTCCTGAATATATTCAGGAAAAAACGCATACGCCCTTTTTGGCCAACCAAGCAACCTGGAAAGGCAAATCAGCGCTACAGAGAAGTCTCGCTTCCCATCGGTCAAAAGGGCCATGCTGAAAAAAGTGTCAAAACCAGAAATGCAGGACAGGCCATGGAGAAATGGGAGCCTTGCTACACTGATGGGCGGGATGTAAATTGCCAACAGCCACTCTGGAGAAGTGTACGGTGTGTCCTGAAACATCTGAAAAACACAGCTTAGAGAGCATAGGGCACTTCCACTCATGGGGGTATAAATTGGGAAAATGAAAAATCAGCAAGACACAAGCACCCCAAAGTTGAGGGCTGCTCTGTTGACAAGGACCTCCACTTCATTCCACCTTCAATATCCCAGGAAAGAGAAAAATGGATAAAGAAGTTGTGGTCCTTATGTACAATGGAATATCACTCAGCCATGAAATCAATGTCATAAGGTTAGTAGCAGCATGATGAGTGGATTTAGGTACGACGATTCTAAGTGAAATAAGTCACACAGAAAAGGACACTTCTCATAAGGTATCACTTTTAGAGGGAATGTAAAAACCGTTACACTTGAACTGAATTACAAAACAGAACAGAGTCACACATGCAGAAAACACACTATGGCTGCTTAACGGGAAAGGTGAGGTGGGGTGATACATAAAACAAGAGTATCAAATTAGCTCAGATACCGTTCCATAAACCCAATATGTAGTAGACAAGACCTACTCCTTGCTCAGAGAACTGGACTCAACACGCCCTATTCACCGCACAAGAATATATCTGACTAGTAATAATCTTAAAACCTATGTATTGATATCTCTCTGTTAGTGTGTCAAGTGGGTGTAAAGCGGCATAAACACAGCCGTGAAAAGCAGCTAAACCCCATTATGAAAATAAATTACTTTGAAAAACCCATGAAACAACGACAGTGAAAGAGATAGAAATTCTTACACAATGAGTTCAGGGGCTGTGATGCAACCTGGATTGACCATATCTAGACCCACAGCTGGATGAGACATAAGGGTGGACACTCTTGGGGCTGAGAGGTTTGGTGAGGTTGGGTGAGCAAACGCAGACCCTTTAAAGTAATACTGCGTGGTACCCATCGCATGGGTCCCAAATCTCCAGGTTCAAGGGCATCTTCCTACATCGAAAACATGCATGAGAAACCCAGAAGATGGTACACCGTGTGATAGGGAAAGGTTTCTAAAACGCACCTCATTTCTCATCTCCTTGTGCCCGGGTTCGCCATTCCAGCCGCTTTACTAGCAATCTCCCTACTTGGAGCATCAGCACCTTTAACCTCCTGTTCCGTACAGGTTGCAATTTGTCCTGAGGATGAACGGGAAGACGGGGAACCAACGAGAGACAAGCTCTTGGTGTCGGGACAGGCACAGGTCACTCTATTTTCCCATCAGGAAGAAGAATTAACCACAGGCTCAGCCTGCCCCCCGGAACCAGAACAGGGCCTGAAGCCATCCTGCGCTTTTGCGGCCAGCTCCCAAAAAAGCGAGTTGTAAAATGGAGGTTCAGGGCACTGCAATTCACAAACCTGCAGAGTTATAAATGATAACTCTCGTCCACAAATATATTGAGGGAAGGCAAAGAAGAGGATTTGAAATCAAGGCAGAATTGCACGAAACAGATTTCAGGAGGTAGATACGAATCGCCTTTAAAGCACATGAAAAGCGGCAAAACGTTGACAATGATGCCCTTGGCCAAAAAGGGCGTATGCGTTTTTTCCTGAATATATTCAGGAAAAAACGCATACGCCCTTTTTGGCCAACCAAGCAACCTGGAAAGGCAAATCAGCGCTACAGAGAAGTCTCGCTTCCCATCGGTCAAAAGGGCCATGCTGAAAAAAGTGTCAAAACCAGAAATGCAGGACAGGCCATGGAGAAATGGGAGCCTTGCTACACTGATGGGCGGGATGTAAATTGCCAACAGCCACTCTGGAGAAGTGTACGGTGTGTCCTGAAACATCTGAAAAACACAGCTTAGAGAGCATAGGGCACTTCCACTCATGGGGGTATAAATTGGGAAAATGAAAAATCAGCAAGACACAAGCACCCCAAAGTTGAGGGCTGCTCTGTTGACAAGGACCTCCACTTCATTCCACCTTCAATATCCCAGGAAAGAGAAAAATGGATAAAGAAGTTGTGGTCCTTATGTACAATGGAATATCACTCAGCCATGAAATCAATGTCATAAGGTTAGTAGCAGCATGATGAGTGGATTTAGGTACGACGATTCTAAGTGAAATAAGTCACACAGAAAAGGCCACTTCTCATAAGGTATCACTGATAGAGGGAATGTAAAAACCGTTACACTTGAACTGAATTACAAAACAGAACAGAGTCACACATGCAGAAAACACACTATGGCTGCTTAACGGGAAAGGTGAGGTGGGGTGATACATAAAACAAGGGTATCAAATTAGCTCAGATACCGTTCCATAAACCCAATATGTAGTAGACAAGACCTACTCCTTGCTCAGAGAACTGGACTCAACACGCCCTATTCACCGCACAAGAATATATCTGACTAGTAATAATCTTAAAACCTATGTATTGATATCTCTCTGTTAGTGTGTCAAGTGGGTGTAAAGCGGCATAAACACAGCCGTGAAAAGCAGCTAAACCCCATTATGAAAATAAATTACTTTGAAAAACCCATGAAACAACGACAGTGAAAGAGATAGAAATTCTTACACAATGAGTTCAGGGGCTGTGATGCAACCTGGATTGACCATATCTAGACCCACAGCTGGATGAGACATAAGGGTGGACACTCTTGGGGCTGAGAGGTTTGGTGAGGTTGGGTGAGCAAACGCAGACCCTTTAAAGTAATACTGCGTGGTACCCATCGCATGGGTCCCAAATCTCCAGGTTCAAGGGCATCTTCCTACATCGAAAACATGCATGAGAAACCCAGAAGATGGTACACCGTGTGATAGGGAAAGGTTTCTAAAACGCACCTCATTTCTCATCTCCTTGTGCCCGGGTTCGCCATTCCAGCCGCTTTACTAGCAATCTCCCTACTTGGAGCATCAGCACCTTTAACCTCCTGTTCCGTACAGGTTGCAATTTGTCCTGAGGATGAACGGGAAGACGGGGAACCAACGAGAGACAAGCTCTTGGTGTCGGGACAGGCACAGGTCACTCTATTTTCCCATCAGGAAGAAGAATTAACCACAGGCTCAGCCTGCCCCCCAGAACCAGAACAGGGCCTGAAGCCATCCTGCGCTTTTGCGGCCAGCTCCCAAAAAAGCGAGTTGTAAAATGGAGGTTCAGGGCACTGCAATTCACAAACCTGCAGAGTTATAAATGATAACTCTCGTCCACAAATATATTGAGGGAAGGCAAAGAAGAGGATTTGAAATCAAGGCAGAATTGCACGAAACAGATTTCAGGAGGTAGATACGAATCGCCTTTAAAGCACATGAAAAGCGGCAAAACGTTGACAATGATGCCCTTGGCCAAAAAGGGCGTATGCGTTTTTTCCTGAATATATTCAGGAAAAAACGCATACGCCCTTTTTGGCCAACCAAGCAACCTGGAAAGGCAAATCAGCGCTACAGAGAAGTCTCGCTTCCCATCGGTCAAAAGGGCCATGCTGAAAAAAGTGTCAAAACCAGAAATGCAGGACAGGCCATGGAGAAATGGGAGCCTTGCTACACTGATGGGCGGGATGTAAATTGCCAACAGCCACTCTGGAGAAGTGTACGGTGTGTCCTGAAACATCTGAAAAACACAGCTTAGAGAGCATAGGGCACTTCCACTCATGGGGGTATAAATTGGGAAAATGAAAAATCAGCAAGACACAAGCACCCCAAAGTTGAGGGCTGCTCTGTTGACAAGGACCTCCACTTCATTCCACCTTCAATATCCCAGGAAAGAGAAAAATGGATAAAGAAGTTGTGGTCCTTATGTACAATGGAATATCACTCAGCCATGAAATCAATGTCATAAGGTTAGTAGCAGCATGATGAGTGGATTTAGGTACGACGATTCTAAGTGAAATAAGTCACACAGAAAAGGACACTTCTCATAAGGTATCACTGATAGAGGGAATGTAAAAACCGTTACACTTGAACTGAATTACAAAACAGAACAGAGTCACACATGCAGAAAACACACTATGGCTGCTTAACGGGAAAGGTGAGGTGGGGTGATACATAAAACAAGGGTATCAAATTAGCTCAGATACCGTTCCATAAACCCAATATGTAGTAGACAAGACCTACTCCTTGCTCAGAGAACTGGACTCAACACGCCCTATTCACCGCACAAGAATATATCTGACTAGTAATAATCTTAAAACCTATGTATTGATATCTCTCTGTTAGTGTGTCAAGTGGGTGTAAAGCGGCATAAACACAGCCGTGAAAAGCAGCTAAACCCCATTATGAAAATAAATTACTTTGAAAAACCCATGAAACAACGACAGTGAAAGAGATAGAAATTCTTACACAATGAGTTCAGGGGCTGTGATGCAACCTGGATTGACCATATCTAGACCCACAGCTGGATGAGACATAAGGGTGGACACTCTTGGGGCTGAGAGGTTTGGTGAGGTTGGGTGAGCAAACGCAGACCCTTTAAAGTAATACTGCGTGGTACCCATCGCATGGGTCCCAAATCTGCAGGTTCAAGGGCATCTTCCTACATCGAAAACATGCATGAGAAACCCAGAAGATGGTACACCGTGTGATGGGGAAAGGTTTCTAAAACGCACCTCATTTCTCATCTCCTTGTGCCCGGGTTCGCCTTTCCAGCCGCTTTACTAGCAATCTCCCTACTTGGAGCATCAGCACCTTTAACCTCCTGTTCCGTACAGGTTGCAATTTGTCCTGAGGATGAACGGGAAGACGGGGAACCAACGAGAGACTAGCTCTTGGTGTCGGGACAGGCACAGGTCACTCTATTTTCCCATCAGGAAGAAGAATTAACCACAGGCTCAGCCTGCCCCCCGGAACCAGAACAGGGCCTGAAGCCATCCTGCGCTTTTGCGGCCAGCTCCCAAAAAAGCGAGTTGTAAAATGGAGGTTCAGGGCACTGCAATTCACAAACCTGCAGAGTTATAAATGATAACTCTCGTCCACAAATATATTGAGGGAAGGCAAAGAAGAGGATTTGAAATCAAGGCAGAATTGCAGGAAACAGATTTCAGGAGGTAGATACGAATCGCCTTTAAAGCACATGAAAAGCGGCAAAACGTTGACAATGATGCCCTTGGCCAAAAAGGCCGTATGCGTTTTTTCCTGAATATATTCAGGAAAAAACGCATACGCCCTTTTTGGCCAACCAAGCAACCTGGAAAGGCAAATCAGCGCTACAGAGAAGTCTCGCTTCCCATCGGTCAAAAGGGCCATGCTGAAAAAAGTGTCAAAACCAGAAATGCAGGACAGGCCATGGAGAAATGGGAGCCTTGCTACACTGATGGGCGGGATGTAAATTGCCAACAGCCACTCTGGAGAAGTGTACGGTGTGTCCTGAAACATCTGAAAAACACAGCTTAGAGAGCATAGGGCACTTCCACTCATGGGGGTATAAATTGGGAAAATGAAAAATCAGCAAGACACAAGCACCCCAAAGTTGAAGGCTGCTCTGTTGACAAGGACCTCCACTTCATTCCACCTTCAATATCCCAGGAAAGAGAAAAATGGATAAAGAAGTTGTGGTCCTTATGTACAATGGAATATCACTCAGCCATGAAATCAATGTCATAAGGTTAGTAGCAGCATGATGAGTGGATTTAGGTACGACGATTCTAAGTGAAATAAGTCACACAGAAAAGGACACTTCTCATAAGGTATCACTGATAGAGGGAATGTAAAAACCGTTACACTTGAACTGAATTACAAAACAGAACAGAGTCACACATGCAGAAAACACACTATGGCTGCTTAACGGGTAAAGGTGAGGTGGGGTGATACATAAAACAAGGGTATCAAATTAGCTCAGATACAGTTCCATAAACCCAATATGTAGTAGACAAGACCTACACCTTGCTCAGAGAACTGGACTCAACACGCCCTATTCACCGCACAAGTATATATCTGACTAGTAATAATCTTAAAACCTATGTATTGATATCTCTCTGTTAGTGTGTCAAGTGGGTGTAAAGCGGCATAAACACAGCCGTGAAAAGCAGCTAAACCCCATTATGAAAATAAATTACTTTGAAAAACCCATGAAACAACGACAGTGAAAGAGATAGAAATTCTTACACAATGAGTTCAGGGGCTGTGATGCAACCTGGATTGACCATATCTAGACCCACAGCTGGATGAGACATAAGGGTGGACACTCTTGGGGCTGAGAGGTTTGGTGAGGTTGGGTGAGCAAACGCAGACCCTTTAAAGTAATACTGCGTGGTACCCATCGCATGGGTCCCAAATCTGCAGGTTCAAGGGCATCTTCCTACATCGAAAACATGCATGAGAAACCCAGAAGATGGTACACCGTGTGATGGGGAAAGGTTTCTAAAACGCACCTCATTTCTCATCTCCTTGTGCCCGGGTTCGCCTTTCCAGCCGCTTTACTAGCAATCTCCCTACTTGGAGCATCAGCACCTTTAACCTCCTGTTCCGTACAGGTTGCAATTTGTCCTGAGGATGAACGGGAAGACGGGGAACCAACGAGAGACTAGCTCTTGGTGTCGGGACAGGCACAGGTCACTCTATTTTCCCATCAGGAAGAAGAATTAACCACAGGCTCAGCCTGCCCCCCGGAACCAGAACAGGGCCTGAAGCCATCCTGCGCTTTTGCGGCCAGCTCCCAAAAAAGCGAGTTGTAAAATGGAGGTTCAGGGCACTGCAATTCACAAACCTGCAGAGTTATAAATGATAACTCTCGTCCACAAATATATTGAGGGAAGGCAAAGAAGAGGATTTGAAATCAAGGCAGAATTGCACGAAACAGATTTCAGGAGGTAGATACGAATCGCCTTTAAAGCACATGAAAAGCGGCAAAACGTTGACAATGATGCCCTTGGCCAAAAAGGGCGTATGCGTTTTTTCCTGAATATATTCAGGAAAAAACGCATACGCCCTTTTTGGCCAACCAAGCAACCTGGAAAGGCAAATCAGCGCTACAGAGAAGTCTCGCTTCCCATCGGTCAAAAGGGCCATGCTGAAAAAAGTGTCAAAACCAGAAATGCAGGACAGGCCATGGAGAAATGGGAGCCTTGCTACACTGATGGGCGGGATGTAAATTGCCAACAGCCACTCTGGAGAAGTGTACGGTGTGTCCTGAAACATCTGAAAAACACAGCTTAGAGAGCATAGGGCACTTCCACTCATGGGGGTATAAATTGGGAAAATGAAAAATCAGCAAGACACAAGCACCCCAAAGTTGAGGGCTGCTCTGTTGACCAGGACCTCCACTTCATTCCACCTTCAATATCCCAGGAAAGAGAAAAATGGATAAAGAAGTTGTGGTCCTTATGTACAATGGAATATCACTCAGCCATGAAATCAATGTCGTAAGGTTAGTAGCAGCATGATGAGTGGATTTAGGTACGACGATTCTAAGTGAAATAAGTCACACAGAAAAGGACACTTCTCATAAGGTATCACTTTTAGAGGGAATGTAAAAACCGTTACACTTGAACTGAATTACAAAACAGAACAGAGTCACACATGCAGAAAACACACTATGGCTGCTTAACGGGAAAGGTGAGGTGGGGTGATACATAAAACAAGGGTATCAAATTAGCTCAGATACCGTTCCATAAACCCAATATGTAGTAGACAAGACCTACTCCTTGCTCAGAGAACTGGACTCAACACGCCCTATTCACCGCACAAGAATATATCTGACTAGTAATAATCTTAAAACCTATGTATTGATATCTCTCTGTTAGTGTGTCAAGTGGGTGTAAGCGGCATAAACACAGGCGTGAAAAGCAGCTAAACCCCATTATGAAAATAAATTACTTTGAAAAACCCATGAAACAACGACAGTGAAAGAGAGAGAAATTCTTACACAATGCGTTCAGGGGCTGTGATGCAACCTGGATTGACCATATCTAGACCCACAGCTGGATGAGACATAAGGGTGGACACTCTTGGGGCTGAGAGGTTTGGTGAGGTTGGGTGAGCAAACGCAGACCCTTTAAAGTAATACTTCGTGGTACCCATCGCATGGGTCCCAAATCTCCAGCTTCAAGGGCATCTTCCTACATCGAAAACATGAATGAGAAACCCAGAAGATAGTACACCGTGTGATGGGGAAAGGTTTCTAAAACGCACCTCATTTCTCATCTCCTTGTGCCCGGGTTCGCCATTCCAGCCGCTTTACTAGCAATCTCCCTACTTGGAGCATCAGCACCTTTAACCTCCTGTTCCGTACAGGTTGCAATTTGTCCTGAGGATGAACGGGAAGACGGGGAACCAACGAGAGACTAGCTCTTGGTGTTGGGACAGGCACAGGTCACTCTATTTTCCCATCAGGAAGAAGAATTAACCACAGGCTCAGCCTGCCCCCCGGAACCAGAACAGGGCCTGAAGCCATCCTGCCCTTTTGCGGCCAGCTCCCAAAAAAGCGAGTTGTAAAATGGAGGTTCAGGGCACTGCAATTCACAAACCTGCAGAGTTATAAATGATAACTCTCGTCCACAAATATATTGAGGGAAGGCAAAGAAGAGGATTTGAAATCAAGGCAGAATTGCACGAAACAGATTTCAGGAGGTAGATTCGAATCGCCTTTAAAGCACATGAAAAGCGGCAAAATGTTGACAATGATGCCCTTGGCCAAAAAGGGCGTATGCGTTTTTTCCTGAATATATTCAGGAAAAAACGCATACGCCCTTTTTGGCCAACCAAGCAACCTGGAAAGGCAAATCAGCGCTACAAAGAAGTCTCGCTTCCCATCGGTCAAAAGGGCCATGCTGAAAAAAGTGTCAAAACCAGAAATGCAAGACAGGCCATGGAGAAATGAGAGCCTTGCTACACTGATGGGCTGGATATAAATTGCCAACAGCCACTCTGGAGAAGTGTACGGTGTGTCCTGAAACATCTGAAAAACACAGCTTAGAGAGCATAGGGCACTTCCACTCATGGGTGTATAAATTGGGAAAATTAAAAATCAGCAAGACACAAGCACCCCAAAGTTGAGGGCTGCTCTGTTGACAAGGACCTCCACTTCATTCCACCTTCAATATCCCAGGAAAGAGAAAAATGGATAATGAAGTTGTGGTCTTTATGTACAATGGAATATCACTCAGCCATGAAATCAATGTCATAAGGTTAGTAGCAGCATGATGAGTGGATTTAGGTACGACGATTCTAAGTGAAATAAGTCACACAGAAAAGGACACTTCTCATAAGGTATCACTGATAGAGGGAATGTAAAAACCGTTACACTTGAACTGAATTACAAAACAGAACAGAGTCACACATGCAGAAAACAGACTATGGCTGCTTAACGGGAAAGGTGAGGTGGGGTGATACATAAAACAAGGGTATCAAATTAGCTCAGATACCGTTCCATAAACCCAATATGTAGTAGACAAGACCTACTCCTTGCTCAGAGAACTGGACTCAACACGCCCTATTCACCGCACAAGAATATATCTGACTAGTAATAATCTTAAAACCTATGTATTGATATCTCTCTGTTAGTGTGTCAAGTGGGTGTAAAGCGGCATAAACACAGGCGTGAAAAGCAGCTAAACCCCATTATGAAAATAAATTACTTTGAAAAACCCATGAAACAACGACAGTGAAAGAGATAGAAATTCTTACACAATGAGTTCAGGGGCTGTGATGCAACCTGGATTGACCATATCTAGACCCACAGCTGGATGAGACATAAGGGTGGACACTCTTGGGGCTGAGAGGTTTGGTGAGGTTGGGTGAGCAAACGCAGACCCTTTAAAGTAATACTGCGTGGTACCCATCGCATGGGTCCCAAATCTGCAGGTTCAAGGGCATCTTCCTACATCGAAAACATGCATGAGAAACCCAGAAGATGGTACACCGTGTGATGGGGAAAGGTTTCTAAAACGCACCTCATTTCTCATCTCCTTGTGCCCGGGTTCGCCTTTCCAGCCGCTTTACTAGCAATCTCCCTACTTGGAGCATCAGCACCTTTAACCTCCTGTTCCGTACAGGTTGCAATTTGTCCTGAGGATGAACGGGAAGACGGGGAACCAACGAGAGACTAGCTCTTGGTGTCGGGACAGGCACAGGTCACTCTATTTTCCCATCAGGAAGAAGAATTAACCACAGGCTCAGCCTGCCCCCCGGAACCAGAACAGGGCCTGAAGCCATCCTGCGCTTTTGCGGCCAGCTCCCAAAAAAGCGAGTTGTAAAATGGAGGTTCAGGGCACTGCAATTCACAAACCTGCAGAGTTATAAATGATAACTCTCGTCCACAAATATATTGAGGGAAGGCAAAGAAGAGGATTTGAAATCAAGGCAGAATTGCAGGAAACAGATTTCAGGAGGTAGATACGAATCGCCTTTAAAGCACATGAAAAGCGGCAAAACGTTGACAATGATGCCCTTGGCCAAAAAGGGCGTATGCGTTTTTTCCTGAATATATTCAGGAAAAAACGCATACGCCCTTTTTGGCCAACCAAGCAACCTGGAAAGGCAAATCAGCGCTACAGAGAAGTCTCGCTTCCCATCGGTCAAAAGGGCCATGCTGAAAAAAGTGTCAAAACCAGAAATGCAGGACAGGCCATGGAGAAATGGGAGCCTTGCTACACTGATGGGCGGGATGTAAATTGCCAACAGCCACTCTGGAGAAGTGTACGGTGTGTCCTGAAACATCTGAAAAACACAGCTTAGAGAGCATAGGGCACTTCCACTCATGGGGGTATAAATTGGGAAAATGAAAAATCAGCAAGACACAAGCACCCCAAAGTTGAGGGCTGCTCTGTTGACAAGGACCTCCACTTCATTCCACCTTCAATATCCCAGGAAAGAGAAAAATGGATAAAGAAGTTGTGGTCCTTATGTACAATGGAATATCACTCAGCCATGAAATCAATGTCATAAGGTTAGTAGCAGCATGATGAGTGGATTTAGGTACGACGATTCTAAGTGAAATAAGTCACACAGAAAAGGACACTTCTCATAAGGTATCACTGATAGAGGGAATGTAAAAACCGTTACACTTGAACTGAATTACAAAACAGAACAGAGTCACACATGCAGAAAACACACTATGGCTGCTTAACGGGTAAAGGTGAGGTGGGGTGATACATAAAACAAGGGTATCAAATTAGCTCAGATACAGTTCCATAAACCCAATATGTAGTAGACAAGACCTACTCCTTGCTCAGAGAACTGGACTCAACACGCCCTATTCACCGCACAAGTATATATCTGACTAGTAATAATCTTAAAACCTATGTATTGATATCTCTCTGTTAGTGTGTCAAGTGGGTGTAAAGCGGCATAAACACAGCCGTGAAAAGCAGCTAAACCCCATTATGAAAATAAATTACTTTGAAAAACCCATGAAACAACGACAGTGAAAGAGATAGAAATTCTTACACAATGAGTTCAGGGGCTGTGATGCAACCTGGATTGACCATATCTAGACCCACAGCTGGATGAGACATAAGGGTGGACACTCTTGGGGCTGAGAGGTTTGGTGAGGTTGGGTGAGCAAACGCAGACCCTTTAAAGTAATACTGCGTGGTACCCATCGCATGGGTCCCAAATCTGCAGGTTCAAGGGCATCTTCCTACATCGAAAACATGCATGAGAAACCCAGAAGATGGTACACCGTGTGATGGGGAAAGGTTTCTAAAACGCACCTCATTTCTCATCTCCTTGTGCCCGGGTTCGCCTTTCCAGCCGCTTTACTAGCAATCTCCCTACTTGGAGCATCAGCACCTTTAACCTCCTGTTCCGTACAGGTTGCAATTTGTCCTGAGGATGAACGGGAAGACGGGGAACCAACGAGAGACTAGCTCTTGGTGTCGGGACAGGCACAGGTCACTCTATTTTCCCATCAGGAAGAAGAATTAACCACAGGCTCAGCCTGCCCCCCGGAACCAGAACAGGGCCTGAAGCCATCCTGCGCTTTTGCGGCCAGCTCCCAAAAAAGCGAGTTGTAAAATGGAGGTTCAGGGCACTGCAATTCACAAACCTGCAGAGTTATAAATGATAACTCTCGTCCACAAATATATTGAGGGAAGGCAAAGAAGAGGATTTGAAATCAAGGCAGAATTGCACGAAACAGATTTCAGGAGGTAGATACGAATCGCCTTTAAAGCACATGAAAAGCGGCAAAACGTTGACAATGATGCCCTTGGCCAAAAAGGGCGTATGCGTTTTTTCCTGAATATATTCAGGAAAAAACGCATACGCCCTTTTTGGCCAACCAAGCAACCTGGAAAGGCAAATCAGCGCTACAGAGAAGTCTCGCTTCCCATCGGTCAAAAGGGCCATGCTGAAAAAAGTGTCAAAACCAGAAATGCAGGACAGGCCATGGAGAAATGGGAGCCTTGCTACACTGATGGGCGGGATGTAAATTGCCAACAGCCACTCTGGAGAAGTGTACGGTGTGTCCTGAAACATCTGAAAAACACAGCTTAGAGAGCATAGGGCACTTCCACTCATGGGGGTATAAATTGGGAAAATGAAAAATCAGCAAGACACAAGCACCCCAAAGTTGAGGGCTGCTCTGTTGACCAGGACCTCCACTTCATTCCACCTTCAATATCCCAGGAAAGAGAAAAATGGATAAAGAAGTTGTGGTCCTTATGTACAATGGAATATCACTCAGCCATGAAATCAATGTCGTAAGGTTAGTAGCAGCATGATGAGTGGATTTAGGTACGACGATTCTAAGTGAAATAAGTCACACAGAAAAGGACACTTCTCATAAGGTATCACTTTTAGAGGGAATGTAAAAACCGTTACACTTGAACTGAATTACAAAACAGAACAGAGTCACACATGCAGAAAACACACTATGGCTGCTTAACGGGAAAGGTGAGGTGGGGTGATACATAAAACAAGGGTATCAAATTAGCTCAGATACCGTTCCATAAACCCAATATGTAGTAGACAAGACCTACTCCTTGCTCAGAGAACTGGACTCAACACGCCCTATTCACCGCACAAGAATATATCTGACTAGTAATAATCTTAAAACCTATGTATTGATATCTCTCTGTTAGTGTGTCAAGTGGGTGTAAAGCGGCATAAACACAGGCGTGAAAAGCAGCTAAACCCCATTATGAAAATAAATTACTTTGAAAAACCCATGAAACAACGACAGTGAAAGAGAGAGAAATTCTTACACAATGCGTTCAGGGGCTGTGATGCAACCTGGATTGACCATATCTAGACCCACAGCTGGATGAGACATAAGGGTGGACACTCTTGGGGCTGAGAGGTTTGGTGAGGTTGGGTGAGCAAACGCAGACCCTTTAAAGTAATACTTCGTGGTACCCATCGCATGGGTCCCAAATCTCCAGCTTCAAGGGCATCTTCCTACATCGAAAACATGAATGAGAAACCCAGAAGATAGTACACCGTGTGATGGGGAAAGGTTTCTAAAACGCACCTCATTTCTCATCTCCTTGTGCCCGGGTTCGCCATTCCAGCCGCTTTACTAGCAATCTCCCTACTTGGAGCATCAGCACCTTTAACCTCCTGTTCCGTACAGGTTGCAATTTGTCCTGAGGATGAACGGGAAGACGGGGAACCAACGAGAGACTAGCTCTTGGTGTTGGGACAGGCACAGGTCACTCTATTTTCCCATCAGGAAGAAGAATTAACCACAGGCTCAGCCTGCCCCCCGGAACCAGAACAGGGCCTGAAGCCATCCTGCCCTTTTGCGGCCAGCTCCCAAAAAAGCGAGTTGTAAAATGGAGGTTCAGGGCACTGCAATTCACAAACCTGCAGAGTTATAAATGATAACTCTCGTCCACAAATATATTGAGGGAAGGCAAAGAAGAGGATTTGAAATCAAGGCAGAATTGCACGAAACAGATTTCAGGAGGTAGATTCGAATCGCCTTTAAAGCACATGAAAAGCGGCAAAATGTTGACAATGATGCCCTTGGCCAAAAAGGGCGTATGCGTTTTTTCCTGAATATATTCAGGAAAAAACGCATACGCCCTTTTTGGCCAACCAAGCAACCTGGAAAGGCAAATCAGCGCTACAAAGAAGTCTCGCTTCCCATCGGTCAAAAGGGCCATGCTGAAAAAAGTGTCAAAACCAGAAATGCAAGACAGGCCATGGAGAAATGAGAGCCTTGCTACACTGATGGGCTGGATATAAATTGCCAACAGCCACTCTGGAGAAGTGTACGGTGTGTCCTGAAACATCTGAAAAACACAGCTTAGAGAGCATAGGGCACTTCCACTCATGGGTGTATAAATTGGGAAAATTAAAAATCAGCAAGACACAAGCACCCCAAAGTTGAGGGCTGCTCTGTTGACAAGGACCTCCACTTCATTCCACCTTCAATATCCCAGGAAAGAGAAAAATGGATAATGAAGTTGTGGTCTTTATGTACAATGGAATATCACTCAGCCATGAAATCAATGTCATAAGGTTAGTAGCAGCATGATGAGTGGATTTAGGTACGACGATTCTAAGTGAAATAAGTCACACAGAAAAGGACACTTCTCATAAGGTATCACTGATAGAGGGAATGTAAAAACCGTTACACTTGAACTGAATTACAAAACAGAACAGAGTCACACATGCAGAAAACAGACTATGGCTGCTTAACGGGAAAGGTGAGGTGGGGTGATACATAAAACAAGGGTATCAAATTAGCTCAGATACCGTTCCATAAACCCAATATGTAGTAGACAAGACCTACTCCTTGCTCAGAGAACTGGACTCAACACGCCCTATTCACCGCACAAGAATATATCTGACTAGTAATAATCTTAAAACCTATGTATTGATATCTCTCTGTTAGTGTGTCAAGTGGGTGTAAAGCGGCATAAACACAGGCGTGAAAAGCAGCTAAACCCCATTATGAAAATAAATTACTTTGAAAAACCCATGAAACAACGACAGTGAAAGAGATAGAAATTCTTACACAATGAGTTCAGGGGCTGTGATGCAACCTGGATTGACCATATCTAGACCCACAGCTGGATGAGACATAAGGGTGGACACTCTTGGGGCTGAGAGGTTTGGTGAGGTTGGGTGAGCAAACGCAGACCCTTTAAAGTAATACTGCGTGGTACCCATCGCATGGGTCCCAAATCTGCAGGTTCAAGGGCATCTTCCTACATCGAAAACATGCATGAGAAACCCAGAAGATGGTACACCGTGTGATGGGGAAAGGTTTCTAAAACGCACCTCATTTCTCATCTCCTTGTGCCCGGGTTCGCCTTTCCAGCCGCTTTACTAGCAATCTCCCTACTTGGAGCATCAGCACCTTTAACCTCCTGTTCCGTACAGGTTGCAATTTGTCCTGAGGATGAACGGGAAGACGGGGAACCAACGAGAGACTAGCTCTTGGTGTCGGGACAGGCACAGGTCACTCTATTTTCCCATCAGGAAGAAGAATTAACCACAGGCTCAGCCTGCCCCCCGGAACCAGAACAGGGCCTGAAGCCATCCTGCGCTTTTGCGGCCAGCTCCCAAAAAAGCGAGTTGTAAAATGGAGGTTCAGGGCACTGCAATTCACAAACCTGCAGAGTTATAAATGATAACTCTCGTCCACAAATATATTGAGGGAAGGCAAAGAAGAGGATTTGAAATCAAGGCAGAATTGCAGGAAACAGATTTCAGGAGGTAGATACGAATCGCCTTTAAAGCACATGAAAAGCGGCAAAACGTTGACAATGATGCCCTTGGCCAAAAAGGGCGTATGCGTTTTTTCCTGAATATATTCAGGAAAAAACGCATACGCCCTTTTTGGCCAACCAAGCAACCTGGAAAGGCAAATCAGCGCTACAGAGAAGTCTCGCTTCCCATCGGTCAAAAGGGCCATGCTGAAAAAAGTGTCAAAACCAGAAATGCAGGACAGGCCATGGAGAAATGGGAGCCTTGCTACACTGATGGGCGGGATGTAAATTGCCAACAGCCACTCTGGAGAAGTGTACGGTGTGTCCTGAAACATCTGAAAAACACAGCTTAGAGAGCATAGGGCACTTCCACTCATGGGGGTATAAATTGGGAAAATGAAAAATCAGCAAGACACAAGCACCCCAAAGTTGAGGGCTGCTCTGTTGACAAGGACCTCCACTTCATTCCACCTTCAATATCCCAGGAAAGAGAAAAATGGATAAAGAAGTTGTGGTCCTTATGTACAATGGAATATCACTCAGCCATGAAATCAATGTCATAAGGTTAGTAGCAGCATGATGAGTGGATTTAGGTACGACGATTCTAAGTGAAATAAGTCACACAGAAAAGGACACTTCTCATAAGGTATCACTGATAGAGGGAATGTAAAAACCGTTACACTTGAACTGAATTACAAAACAGAACAGAGTCACACATGCAGAAAACACACTATGGCTGCTTAACGGGTAAAGGTGAGGTGGGGTGATACATAAAACAAGGGTATCAAATTAGCTCAGATACAGTTCCATAAACCCAATATGTAGTAGACAAGACCTACTCCTTGCTCAGAGAACTGGACTCAACACGCCCTATTCACCGCACAAGTATATATCTGACTAGTAATAATCTTAAAACCTATGTATTGATATCTCTCTGTTAGTGTGTCAAGTGGGTGTAAAGCGGCATAAACACAGCCGTGAAAAGCAGCTAAACCCCATTATGAAAATAAATTACTTTGAAAAACCCATGAAACAACGACAGTGAAAGAGATAGAAATTCTTACACAATGAGTTCAGGGGCTGTGATGCAACCTGGATTGACCATATCTAGACCCACAGCTGGATGAGACATAAGGGTGGACACTCTTGGGGCTGAGAGGTTTGGTGAGGTTGGGTGAGCAAACGCAGACCCTTTAAAGTAATACTGCGTGGTACCCATCGCATGGGTCCCAAATCTGCAGGTTCAAGGGCATCTTCCTACATCGAAAACATGCATGAGAAACCCAGAAGATGGTACACCGTGTGATGGGGAAAGGTTTCTAAAACGCACCTCATTTCTCATCTCCTTGTGCCCGGGTTCGCCTTTCCAGCCGCTTTACTAGCAATCTCCCTACTTGGAGCATCAGCACCTTTAACCTCCTGTTCCGTACAGGTTGCAATTTGTCCTGAGGATGAACGGGAAGACGGGGAACCAACGAGAGACTAGCTCTTGGTGTCGGGACAGGCACAGGTCACTCTATTTTCCCATCAGGAAGAAGAATTAACCACAGGCTCAGCCTGCCCCCCGGAACCAGAACAGGGCCTGAAGCCATCCTGCGCTTTTGCGGCCAGCTCCCAAAAAAGCGAGTTGTAAAATGGAGGTTCAGGGCACTGCAATTCACAAACCTGCAGAGTTATAAATGATAACTCTCGTCCACAAATATATTGAGGGAAGGCAAAGAAGAGGATTTGAAATCAAGGCAGAATTGCACGAAACAGATTTCAGGAGGTAGATACGAATCGCCTTTAAAGCACATGAAAAGCGGCAAAACGTTGACAATGATGCCCTTGGCCAAAAAGGGCGTATGCGTTTTTTCCTGAATATATTCAGGAAAAAACGCATACGCCCTTTTTGGCCAACCAAGCAACCTGGAAAGGCAAATCAGCGCTACAGAGAAGTCTCGCTTCCCATCGGTCAAAAGGGCCATGCTGAAAAAAGTGTCAAAACCAGAAATGCAGGACAGGCCATGGAGAAATGGGAGCCTTGCTACACTGATGGGCGGGATGTAAATTGCCAACAGCCACTCTGGAGAAGTGTACGGTGTGTCCTGAAACATCTGAAAAACACAGCTTAGAGAGCATAGGGCACTTCCACTCATGGGGGTATAAATTGGGAAAATGAAAAATCAGCAAGACACAAGCACCCCAAAGTTGAGGGCTGCTCTGTTGACCAGGACCTCCACTTCATTCCACCTTCAATATCCCAGGAAAGAGAAAAATGGATAAAGAAGTTGTGGTCCTTATGTACAATGGAATATCACTCAGCCATGAAATCAATGTCATAAGGTTAGTAGCAGCATGATGAGTGGATTTAGGTACGACGATTCTAAGTGAAATAAGTCACACAGAAAAGGACACTTCTCATAAGGTATCACTTTTAGAGGGAATGTAAAAACCGTTACACTTGAACTGAATTACAAAACAGAACAGAGTCACACATGCAGAAAACACACTATGGCTGCTTAACGGGAAAGGTGAGGTGGGGTGATACATAAAACAAGGGTATCAAATTAGCTCAGATACCGTTCCATAAACCCAATATGTAGTAGACAAGACCTACTCCTTGCTCAGAGAACTGGACTCAACACGCCCTATTCACCGCACAAGAATATATCTGACTAGTAATAATCTTAAAACCTATGTATTGATATCTCTCTGTTAGTGTGTCAAGTGGGTGTAAAGCGGCATAAACACAGGCGTGAAAAGCAGCTAAACCCCATTATGAAAATAAATTACTTTGAAAAACCCATGAAACAACGACAGTGAAAGAGAGAGAAATTCTTACACAATGCGTTCAGGGGCTGTGATGCAACCTGGATTGACCATATCTAGACCCACAGCTGGATGAGACATAAGGGTGGACACTCTTGGGGCTGAGAGGTTTGGTGAGGTTGGGTGAGCAAACGCAGACCCTTTAAAGTAATACTTCGTGGTACCCATCGCATGGGTCCCAAATCTCCAGCTTCAAGGGCATCTTCCTACATCGAAAACATGCTTGAGAAACCCAGAAGATAGTACACTGTGTGATGGGGAAAGGTTTCTAAAACGCACCTCATTTCTCATCTCCTTGTGCCCGGGTTCGCCATTCCAGCCGCTTTACTAGCAATCTCCCTACTTGGAGCATCAGCACCTTTAACCTCCGGTTCCGTACAGGTTGCAATTTGTCCTGAGGATGAACGGGAAGACGGGGAACCAACGAGAGACTAGCTCTTGGTGTCGGGACAGGCACAGGTCACTCTATTTTCCCATCAGGAAGAAGAATTAACCACAGGCTCAGCCTGCCCCCCGGAAAAAGAACAGGGCCTGAAGCCATCCTGCACTTTTGCGGCCAGCTCCCAAAAAAGCGAGTTGTAAAATGTAGGTTCAGGGCACTGCAATTCACAAACCTGCAGAGTTATAAATGATAACTCTCGTCCACAAATATATTGAGGGAAGGCAAAGAAGAGGATTTGAAATCAAGGCAGAATTGCACCAAACAGATTTCAGGAGGTAGATACGAATCGCCTTTTAAGCACATGAAAAGCGGCAAAACGTTGACAATGATGCCCTTGGCCCAAAAGGGCGTATGCGTTTTTTCCTGAATATATTCAGGAAAACACGCATACGCCCTTTTTGGCCAACCAAGCAACCTGGAAAGGCAAATCAGCGCTACAGAGAAGTCTCGCTTCCCATCGGTCAAAAGGGCCATGCTGAAAAAAGTGTCAAAACCAGAAATGCAGGACAGGCCATGGAGAAATGGGAGCCTTGCTACACTGATGGGCGGGATGTAAATTGCCAACAGCCACTCTGGAGAAGTGTACGGTGTGTCCTGAAACATCTGAAAAACACAGCTTAGAGAGCATAGGGCACTTCCACTCATGGGGGTATAAATTGGGAAAATGAAAAATCAGCAAGACACAAGCACCCCAAAGTTGAGGGCTGCTCTGTTGACAAGGACCTCCACTTCATTCCACCTTAAATATCCCAGGAAAGAGAAAAATGGATAAAGAAGTTGTGGTCTTTATGTACAATGGAATATCACTCAGCCATGAAATCAATGTCATAATGTTAGTAGCAGCATGATGAGTGGATTTAGGTACGACGATTCTAAGTGAAATAAGTCACACAGAAAAGGACACTTCTCATAAGGTATCACTGATAGAGGGAATGTAAAAACCGTTACACTTGAACTGAATTACAAAACAGAACAGAGTCACACATGCAGAAAACACACTATGGCTGCTTAACGGGAAAGGTGAGGTGGGGTGATACATAAAACAAGGGTATCAAATTAGCTCAGATACCGTTCCATAAACCCAATATGTAATAGACAAGAACTACTCCTTGCTCAGAGAACTGGACTCAACACGCCCTATTCACCGCACAAGAATATATCTGACTAGTAATAATCTTAAAACCTATGTATTGATATCTCTCTGTTAGTGTGTCAAGTGGGTGTAAAGTGGCATAAACACAGCAGTGAAAAGCAGCTAAACCCCATTATGAAAATAAGTTACTTTGAAAAACCCATGAAACAACGACAGTGAAAGAGAGGGAAATTCTTACACAATGCGTTCAGGGGCTGTGATGCAACCTGGATTGACCATATCTAGACCCACAGCTGGATGAGACATAAGGGTGGACACTCTTGGGGCTGAGAGGTTTGGTGAGGTTGGGTGAGCAAACGCAGACCCTTTAAAATAATACTGCGTGGTACCCATCGCATGGGTCCCAAATCTCCAGCTTCAAGGGCATCTTCCTACATCGAAAACATGAATGAGAAACCCAGAAGATAGTACACCGTGTGATGGGGAAAGGTTTCTAAAACGCACCTCATTTCTCATCTCCTTGTGCCCGGGTTCGCCATTCCAGCCGCTTTACTAGCAATCTCCCTACTTGGAGCATCAGCACCTTTAACCTCCTGTTCCGTACAGGTTGCAATTTGTCCTGAGGATGAACGGGAAGACGGGGAACCAACGAGAGACTAGCTCTTGGTGTTGGGACAGGCACAGGTCACTCTATTTTCCCATCAGGAAGAAGAATTAACCACAGGCTCAGCCTGCCCCCCGGAACCAGAACAGGGCCTGAAGCCATCCTGCCCTTTTGCGGCCAGCTCCCAAAAAAGCGAGTTGTAAAATGGAGGTTCAGGGCACTGCAATTCACAAACCTGCAGAGTTATAAATGATAACTCTCGTCCACAAATATATTGAGGGAAGGCAAAGAAGAGGATTTGAAATCAAGGCAGAATTGCACGAAACAGATTTCAGGAGGTAGATTCGAATCGCCTTTAAAGCACATGAAAAGCGGCAAAATGTTGACAATGATGCCCTTGGCCAAAAAGGGCGTATGCGTTTTTTCCTGAATATATTCAGGAAAAAACGCATACGCCCTTTTTGGCCAACCAAGCAACCTGGAAAGGCAAATCAGCGCTACAAAGAAGTCTCGCTTCCCATCGGTCAAAAGGGCCATGCTGAAAAAAGTGTCAAAACCAGAAATGCAAGACAGGCCATGGAGAAATGAGAGCCTTGCTACACTGATGGGCTGGATATAAATTGCCAACAGCCACTCTGGAGAAGTGTACGGTGTGTCCTGAAACATCTGAAAAACACAGCTTAGAGAGCATAGGGCACTTCCACTCATGGGTGTATAAATTGGGAAAATTAAAAATCAGCAAGACACAAGCACCCCAAAGTTGAGGGCTGCTCTGTTGACAAGGACCTCCACTTCATTCCACCTTCAATATCCCAGGAAAGAGAAAAATGGATAATGAAGTTGTGGTCTTTATGTACAATGGAATATCACTCAGCCATGAAATCAATGTCATAAGGTTAGTAGCAGCATGATGAGTGGATTTAGGTACGACGATTCTAAGTGAAATAAGTCACACAGAAAAGGACACTTCTCATAAGGTATCACTTTTAGATGGAATGTAAAAACCGTTACACTTGAACTGAATTACAAAACAGAACAGAGTCACACATGCAGAAAACACACTATGGCTGCTTAACGGGAAAGGGGAGGTGGGGTGATACATAAAACAAGGGTATCCAATTAGCTCAGATACCGTTTCATAAACCCAATATGTAATAGACAAGACCTACTCCTTGCTCAGAGAACTGGACTCAACACGCCCTATTCACCGCACAAGAATATATCTGACTAGTAATAATCTTAAATCCTATGTATTAATATCTCTCTGTTAGTGTGTCAAGTGGGTGTAAAGCGGCATAAACACAGCCGTGAAAAGCAGCTAAACCCCATTATGAAAATAAATTACTTTGAAAAACCCATGAAACAACAAAAGTGAAAGAGTTAGAAATTCTTACACAATGCGTTCAGGGGCTGTGATGCAACCTGGATTGACCATATCTAGACCCACAGCTGGATGAGACATAAGGGTGGACACTCTTGGGGCTGAGAGGTTTGGTGAGGTTGGGTGAGCAAACGCAGACCCTTTAAAGTAATACTGCGTGGTACCCATCGCATGGGTCCCAAATCTCCAGGTTCAAGGGCATCTTCCTACATCGAAAACATGCATGAGAAACCCAGAAGATGGTACACCGTGTGATGGGGAAAGGTTTCTAAAACGCACCTCATTTCTCATCTCCTTGTGCCCGGGTTCGCCATTCCAGCCGCTTTACTAGCAATCTCCCTACTTGGAGCATCAGCACATTTAACCTCCGGTTCCGTACAGGTTGCATTTTGTCCTGAGGATGAACGGGAAGACGGGGAACCAACGAGAGACTAGCTCTTGGTGTCGGGACAGGCACAGGTCACTCTATTTTCCCATTAGGAAGAAGAATTAACCACAGGCTCAGCCTGCCCCCCGGAAAAAGAACAGGGCCTGAAGCCATCCTGCACTTTTGCGGCCAGCTCCCAAAAAAGCGAGTTCTAAAATGGAGGTTCAGGGCACTGCAATTCACAAACCTGCAGAGTTATAAATGATAACTCTCGTCCACAAATATATTTAGGGAAGGCAAAGAAGAGGATTTGAAATCAAGGCAGAATTGCACGAAACAGATTTCAGGAGGTAGATACGAATCGCCTTTAAAGCACATGAAAAGCGGCAAAACGTTGACAATGATGCCCTTGGCCAAAAAGGGCGTATGCGTTTTTTCCTGAATATATTCAGGAAAAAACGCATACGCCCTTTTTGGCCAACCAAGCAACCTGGAAAGGCAAATCAGCGCTACAGAGAAGTCTCGCTTCCCATCGGTCAAAAGGGCCATGCTGAAAAAAGTGTCAAAACCAGAAATGCAGGACAGGCCATGGAGAAATGGGAGCCTTGCTACACTGATGGGCGGGATGTAAATTGCCAACAGCCACTCTGGAGAAGTGTACGGTGTGTCCTGAAACATCTGAAAAACACAGCTTAGAGAGCATAGGGCACTTCCACTCATGGGGATATAAATTGGGAAAATGAAAAATCAGCAAGACACAAGCACCCCAAAGTTGAGGGCTGCTCTGTTGACAAGGACCTCCACTACATTCCACCTTCAATATCCCAGGAAAGAGAAAAATGGATAAAGAAGTTGTGGTCCTTATGTACAATGGAATATCACTCAGCCATGAAATCAATGTCATAAGGTTAGTAGCAGCATGATGAGTGGATTTAGGTACGACGATTCTAAGTGAAATAAGTCACACAGAAAAGGACACTTCTCATAAGGTATCACTTTTAGAGGGAATGTAAAAACCGTTACACTTGAACTGAATTACAAAACAGAACAGAGTCACACATGCAGAAAACACACTATGGCTGCTTAACGGGAAAGGTGAGGTGGGGTGATACATAAAACAAGGGTATCAAATTAGCTCAGATACCGTTCCATAAACCCAATATGTAGTAGACAAGACCTACTCCTTGCTCAGAGAACTGGACTCAACACGCCCTATTCACCGCACAAGAATATATCTGACTAGTAATAATCTTAAAACCTATGTATTGATATCTCTCTGTTAGTGTGTCAAGTGGGTGTAAAGCGGCATAAACACAGGCGTGAAAAGCAGCTAAACCCCATTATGAAAATAAATTACTTTGAAAAACCCATGAAACAACGACAGTGAAAGAGAGAGAAATTCTTACACAATGCGTTCAGGGGCTGTGATGCAACCTGGATTGACCATATCTAGACCCACAGCTGGATGAGACATAAGGGTGGACACTCTTGGGGCTGAGAGGTTTGGTGAGGTTGGGTGAGCAAACGCAGACCCTTTAAAGTAATACTTCGTGGTACCCATCGCATGGGTCCCAAATCTCCAGCTTCAAGGGCATCTTCCTACATCGAAAACATGCTTGAGAAACCCAGAAGATAGTACACTGTGTGATGGGGAAAGGTTTCTAAAACGCACCTCATTTCTCATCTCCTTGTGCCCGGGTTCGCCATTCCAGCCGCTTTACTAGCAATCTCCCTACTTGGAGCATCAGCACCTTTAACCTCCGGTTCCGTACAGGTTGCAATTTGTCCTGAGGATGAACGGGAAGACGGGGAACCAACGAGAGACTAGCTCTTGGTGTCGGGACAGGCACAGGTCACTCTATTTTCCCATCAGGAAGAAGAATTAACCACAGGCTCAGCCTGCCCCCCGGAAAAAGAACAGGGCCTGAAGCCATCCTGCACTTTTGCGGCCAGCTCCCAAAAAAGCGAGTTGTAAAATGTAGGTTCAGGGCACTGCAATTCACAAACCTGCAGAGTTATAAATGATAACTCTCGTCCACAAATATATTGAGGGAAGGCAAAGAAGAGGATTTGAAATCAAGGCAGAATTGCACCAAACAGATTTCAGGAGGTAGATACGAATCGCCTTTTAAGCACATGAAAAGCGGCAAAACGTTGACAATGATGCCCTTGGCCCAAAAGGGCGTATGCGTTTTTTCCTGAATATATTCAGGAAAACACGCATACGCCCTTTTTGGCCAACCAAGCAACCTGGAAAGGCAAATCAGCGCTACAGAGAAGTCTCGCTTCCCATCGGTCAAAAGGGCCATGCTGAAAAAAGTGTCAAAACCAGAAATGCAGGACAGGCCATGGAGAAATGGGAGCCTTGCTACACTGATGGGCGGGATGTAAATTGCCAACAGCCACTCTGGAGAAGTGTACGGTGTGTCCTGAAACATCTGAAAAACACAGCTTAGAGAGCATAGGGCACTTCCACTCATGGGGGTATAAATTGGGAAAATGAAAAATCAGCAAGACACAAGCACCCCAAAGTTGAGGGCTGCTCTGTTGACAAGGACCTCCACTTCATTCCACCTTAAATATCCCAGGAAAGAGAAAAATGGATAAAGAAGTTGTGGTCTTTATGTACAATGGAATATCACTCAGCCATGAAATCAATGTCATAATGTTAGTAGCAGCATGATGAGTGGATTTAGGTACGACGATTCTAAGTGAAATAAGTCACACAGAAAAGGACACTTCTCATAAGGTATCACTGATAGAGGGAATGTAAAAACCGTTACACTTGAACTGAATTACAAAACAGAACAGAGTCACACATGCAGAAAACACACTATGGCTGCTTAACGGGAAAGGTGAGGTGGGGTGATACATAAAACAAGGGTATCAAATTAGCTCAGATACCGTTCCATAAACCCAATATGTAATAGACAAGAACTACTCCTTGCTCAGAGAACTGGACTCAACACGCCCTATTCACCGCACAAGAATATATCTGACTAGTAATAATCTTAAAACCTATGTATTGATATCTCTCTGTTAGTGTGTCAAGTGGGTGTAAAGTGGCATAAACACAGCAGTGAAAAGCAGCTAAACCCCATTATGAAAATAAGTTACTTTGAAAAACCCATGAAACAACGACAGTGAAAGAGAGGGAAATTCTTACACAATGCGTTCAGGGGCTGTGATGCAACCTGGATTGACCATATCTAGACCCACAGCTGGATGAGACATAAGGGTGGACACTCTTGGGGCTGAGAGGTTTGGTGAGGTTGGGTGAGCAAACGCAGACCCTTTAAAGTAATACTGCGTGGTACCCATCGCATGGGTCCCAAATCTCCAGGTTCAAGGGCATCTTCCTACATCGAAAACATGCATGAGAAACCCAGAAGATGGTACACCGTGTGATGGGGAAAGGTTTCTAAAACGCACCTCATTTCTCATCTCCTTGTGCCCGGGTTCGCCATTCCAGCCGCTTTACTAGCAATCTCCCTACTTGGAGCATCAGCACATTTAACCTCCGGTTCCGTACAGGTTGCATTTTGTCCTGAGGATGAACGGGAAGACGGGGAACCAACGAGAGACTAGCTCTTGGTGTCGGGACAGGCACAGGTCACTCTATTTTCCCATTAGGAAGAAGAATTAACCACAGGCTCAGCCTGCCCCCCGGAAAAAGAACAGGGCCTGAAGCCATCCTGCACTTTTGCGGCCAGCTCCCAAAAAAGCGAGTTCTAAAATGGAGGTTCAGGGCACTGCAATTCACAAACCTGCAGAGTTATAAATGATAACTCTCGTCCACAAATATATTTAGGGAAGGCAAAGAAGAGGATTTGAAATCAAGGCAGAATTGCACGAAACAGATTTCAGGAGGTAGATACGAATCGCCTTTAAAGCACATGAAAAGCGGCAAAACGTTGACAATGATGCCCTTGGCCAAAAAGGGCGTATGCGTTTTTTCCTGAATATATTCAGGAAAAAACGCATACGCCCTTTTTGGCCAACCAAGCAACCTGGAAAGGCAAATCAGCGCTACAGAGAAGTCTCGCTTCCCATCGGTCAAAAGGGCCATGCTGAAAAAAGTGTCAAAACCAGAAATGCAGGACAGGCCATGGAGAAATGGGAGCCTTGCTACACTGATGGGCGGGATGTAAATTGCCAACAGCCACTCTGGAGAAGTGTACGGTGTGTCCTGAAACATCTGAAAAACACAGCTTAGAGAGCATAGGGCACTTCCACTCATGGGGATATAAATTGGGAAAATGAAAAATCAGCAAGACACAAGCACCCCAAAGTTGAGGGCTGCTCTGTTGACAAGGACCTCCACTACATTCCACCTTCAATATCCCAGGAAAGAGAAAAATGGATAAAGAAGTTGTGGTCCTTATGTACAATGGAATATCACTCAGCCATGAAATCAATGTCATAAGGTTAGTAGCAGCATGATGAGTGGATTTAGGTACGACGATTCTAAGTGAAATAAGTCACACAGAAAAGGACACTTCTCATAAGGTATCACTGATAGAGGGAATGTAAAAACCGTTACACTTGAACTGAATTACAAAACAGAACAGAGTCACACATGCAGAAAACACACTATGGCTGCTTAACGGGAAAGGTGAGGTGGGGTGATACATAAAACAAGGGTATCAAATTAGCTCAGATACCGTTCCATAAACCCAATATGTAGTAGACAAGACCTACTCCTTGCTCAGAGAACTGGACTCAACACGCCCTATTCACCGCACAAGAATATATCTGACTAGTAATAATCTTAAAACCTATGTATTGATATCTCTCTGTTAGTGTGTCAAGTGGGTGTAAAGCGGCATAAACACAGCCGTGAAAAGCAGCTAAACCCCATTATGAAAATAAATTACTTTGAAAAACCCATGAAACAACGACAGTGAAAGAGATAGAAATTCTTACACAATGAGTTCAGGGGCTGTGATGCAACCTGGATTGACCATATCTAGACCCACAGCTGGATGAGACATAAGGGTGGACACTCTTGGGGCTGAGAGGTTTGGTGAGGTTGGGTGAGCAAACGCAGACCCTTTAAAGTAATACTGCATGGTACCCATCGCATGGGTCCCAAATCTCCAGGTTCAAGGGCATCTTCCTACATCAAAAACATGCATGAGAAACCCAGAAGATGGTACACCGTGTGATGGGGAAAGGTTTCTAAAACGCACCTCATTTCTCATCTCCTTGTGCCCGGGTTCGCCTTTCCAGCCGCTTTACTAGCAATCTCCCTACTTGGAGCATCAGCACCTTTAACCTCCGGTTCCGTACAGGTTGCAATTTGTCCTGAGGATGAACGGGAAGACGGGGAACCAACGAGAGACTAGCTCTTGGTGTCGGGACAGGCACAGGTCACTCTATTTTCCCATCAGGAAGAAGAATTAACCACAGGCTCAGCCTGCCCCCCGGAACCAGAACAGGGCCTGAAGCCATCCTGCGCTTTTGCGGCCAGCTCCCAAAAAAGCGAGTTGTAAAATGGAGGTTCAGGGCACTGCAATTCACAAACCTGCAGAGTTATAAATGATAACTCTCGTCCACAAATATATTGAGGGAAGGCAAAGAAGAGGATTTGAAATCAAGGCAGAATTGCACGAAACAGATTTCAGGAGGTAGATACGAATCGCCTTTAAAGCACATGAAAAGCAGCAAAACGTTGACAATGATGCCCTTGGCCAAAAAGGCCGTATGCGTTTTTTCCTGAATATATTCAGGAAAAAACGCATACGCCCTTTTTGGCCAACCAAGCAACCTGGAAAGGCAAATCAGCGCTACAGGGAAGTCTCGCTTCCCATCGGTCAAAAGGGCCATGCTGAAAAATGTGTCAAAACCAGAAATGCAGTACAGGCCATGGAGAAATGGGAGACTTACTACACTGATGGGCGGGATGTAAATTGCCAACAGCCACTCTGGAGAAGTGTACGGTGTGTCCTGAAACATCTGAAAAACACAGCTTAGAGAGCATAGGGCACATCCACTCATGGGGGTATAAATTGGGAAAATGAAAAATCAGCAAGACACAAGCACCCCAAAGTTGAGGGCTGCTCTGTTGACAAGGACCTCCACTTCATTCCACCTTCAATATCCCAGGAAAGAGAAAAATGGATAAAGAAGTTGTGGTCCTTATGTACAATGGAATATCACTCAGCCATGAAATCAATGTCATAAGGTTAGTAGCAGCATGATGAGTGGATTTAGGTACGACGATTCTAAGTGAAATAAGTCACACAGAAAAGGACACTTCTCATAAGGTATCACTGATAGAGGGAATGTAAAAACCGTTACACTTGAATTCAATTACAAAACAGAACAGAGTCACACATGCAGAAAACACACTATGGCTGCTTAACGGGAAAGGTGAGGTGGGGTGATACATAAAACAAGGGTATCAAATTAGCTCAGATACCGTTCCATAAACCCAATATGTAGTAGACAAGACCTACTCCTTGCTCAGAGAACTGGACTCAACACGCCCTATTCACCGCACAAGAATATATCTGACTAGTAATAATCTTAAAACCTATGTATTGATATCTCTCTGTTAGTGTGTCAAGTGGGTGTAAAGCGGAATAAACACAGCCGTGAAAAGCAGCTAAACCCCATTATGAAAATAAATTACTTTGAAAAACCCATGAAACAACGACAGTGAAAGAGATAGAAATTCTTACACAATGAGTTCAGGGGCTGTGATGCAACCTGGATTGACCATATCTAGACCCACAGCTGGATGAGACATAAGGGTGGACACTCTTGGGGCTGAGAGGTTTGGTGAGGTTGGGTGAGCAAACGCAGACCCTTTAAAGTAATACTGCGTGGTACCCATCGCATGGGTCCCAAATCTCCAGGTTCAAGGGCATCTTCCTACATCAAAAACATGCATGAGAAACCCAGAAGATGGTACACCGTGTGATGGGGAAAGGTTTCTAAAACGCACCTCATTTCTCATCTCCTTGTGCCCGGGTTCGCCTTTCCAGCCGCTTTATTTAGCAATCTCCCTACTTGGAGCATCAGCACCTTTAACCTCCTGTTCCGTACAGGTTGCAATTTGTCCTGAGGATGAACGGGAAGACGGGGAACCAACGAGAGACTAGCTCTTGGTGTCGGGACAGGCACAGGTCACTCTATTTTCCCATCAGGAAGAAGAATTAACCACAGGCTCAGCCTGCCCCCCGGAACCAGAACAGGGCCTGAAGCCATCCTGCGCTTTTGCGGCCAGCTCCCAAAAAAGCGAGTTGTAAAATGGAGGTTCAGGGCACTGCAATTCACAAACCTGCAGAGTTATAAATGATAACTCTCGTCCACAAATATATTGAGGGAAGGCAAAGAAGAGGATTTGAAATCAAGGCAGAATTGCACGAAACAGATTTCAGGAGGTAGATACGAATCGCCTTTAAAGCACATGAAAAGCGGCAAAACGTTGACAATGATGCCCTTGGCCCAAAAGGGCGTATGCGTGTTTTCCTGAATATATTCAGGAAAACACGCATACGCCCTTTTTGGCCAACCAAGCAACCTGGAAAGGCAAATCAGCGCTACAGAGAAGTCTCGCTTCCCATCGGTCAAAAGGGCCATGCTGAAAAAAGTGTCAAAACCAGAAATGCAGGACAGGCCATGGAGAAATGGGAGCCTTGCTACACTGATGGGAGGGATGTAAATTGCCAACAGCCACTCTGGAGAAGTGTACGGTGTGTCCTGAAACATCTGAAAAACACAGCTTAGAGAGCATAGGGCACTTCCACTCATGGGGGTATAAATTGGGAAAATTAAAAATCAGCAAGACACAAGCACCCCAAAGTTGAGGGCTGCTCTGTTGACAAGGACCTCCACTTCATTCCACCTTAAATATCCCACGAAAGAGAAAAATGGATAATAAAATTGTGGTCCTTATGTACAATGGAATATCACTCAGCCATGAAATCAATGTCATAAGGTTAGTAGCAGCATGATGAGTGGATTTAGGTACGACGATTCTAAGTGAAATAAGTCACACAGAAAAGGACACTTCTCATAAGGTATCACTGATAGAGGGAATGTAAAAACCGTTACACTTGAACTGAATTACAAAACAGAACAGAGTCACACATGCAGAAAACACACTATGGCTGCTTAACGGGAAAGGTGAGGTGGGGTGATACATAAAACAAGGGTATCAAATTAGCTCAGATACCGTTCCATAAACCCAATATGTAATAGACAAGACCTACTCCTTGCTCAGAGAACTGGACTCAACACGCCCTATTCACCGCACAAGAATATATCTGACTAGTAATAATCTTAAAACCTATGTATTGATATCTCTCTGTTAGTGTGTCAAGTGGGTTTAAAGTGGCATAAACACAGCAGTGAAAAGCAGCTAAACCCCATTATGAAAATAAATTACTTTGAAAAACCCATGAAACAATGACAGTGAAAGAGAGGGAAATCCTTACACAATGCGTTCAGGGGCTGTGATGCAACCTGGATTGACCATATCTAGACCCACAGCTGGATGAGACATAAGGGTGGACACTCTTGGTGCTGAGAGGTTTGGTGAGGTTGGGTGAGCAAACGCAGACCCTTTAAATTAATACTGTGTGGTACCCATCGCATGGGTCCCAAATCTCCAGCTTCAAGGGCATCTTCCTACATCGAAAACATGCATGAGAAACCCAGAAGATAGTACACCGTGTGATGGGGAAAGGTTTCTAAAACGCACCTCATTTCTCATCTCCTTGTGCCCGGGTTCGCCATTCCAGCCGCTTTACTAGCAATCTCCCTACTTGGAGCATCAGCACCTTTAACCTCCTGTTCCGTACAGGTTGCAATTTGTCCTGAGGATGAACGGGAAGACGGGGAACCAACGAGAGACTAGCTCTTGGTGTTGGGACAGGCACAGGTCACTCTATTTTCCCATCAGGAAGAAGAATTAACCACAGGCTCAGCCTGCCCCCCGGAACCAGAACAGGGCCTGAAGCCATCCTGCGCTTTTGCGGCCAGCTCCCAAAAAAGCGAGTTGTAAAATAGAGGTTCAGGGCACTGCAATTCACAAACCTGCAGAGTTATAAATGATAACTCTCGTCCACAAATATATTGAGGGAAGGCAAAGAAGAGGATTTGAAATCAAGGCAGAATTGCACCAAACAGATTTCAGGAGGTAGATACGAATCGCCTTTTAAGCACATGAAAAGCGGCAAAACGTTGACAATGATGCCCTTGGCCAAAAAGGGCGTATGCGTTTTTTCCTGAATATATTCAGGAAAACACGCATACGCCCTTTTTGGCCAACCAAGCAACCTGGAAAGGCAAATCAGCGCTACAGAGAAGTCTCGCTTCCCATCGGTCAAAAGGGCCATGCTGAAAAAAGTGTCAAAACCAGAAATGCAGGACAGGCCATGGAGAAATGGGAGCCTTGCTACACTGATGGGCGGGATGTAAATTGCCAACAGCCACTCTGGAGAAGTGTACGGTGTGTCCTGAAACATCTGAAAAACACAGCTTAGAGAGCATAGGGCACTTCCACTCATGGGGGTATAAACTGGGAAAATGAAAAATCAGCAAGACACAAGCACCCCAAAGTTGAGGGCTGCTCTGTTGACAAGGACCTCCACTTCATTCCACCTTAAATATCCCAGGAAAGCGAAAAATGGATAAAGAAGTTGTGGTCTTTATGTACAATGGAATATCACTCAGCCATGAAATCAATGTCATAATGTTAGTAGCAGCATGATGAGTGGATTTAGGTACGACGATTCTAAGTGAAATAAGTCACACAGAAAAGGACACTTCTCATAAGGTATCACTGATAGAGGGAATGTAAAAACCGTTACACTTGAACTGAATTACAAAACAGAACAGAGTCACACATGCAGAAAACACACTATGGCTGCTTAACGGGAAAGGTGAGGTGGGGTGATACATAAAACAAGGGTATCAAATTAGCTCAGATACCGTTCCATAAACCCAATATGTAATAGACAAGAACTACTCCTTGCTCAGAGAACTGGACTCAACACGCCCTATTCACCGCACAAGAATATATCTGACTAGTAATAATCTTAAAACCTATGTATTGATATCTCTCTGTTAGTGTGTCAAGTGGGTGTAAAGTGGCATAAACACAGCAGTGAAAAGCAGCTAAACCCCATTATGAAAATAAGTTACTTTGAAAAACCCATGAAACAACGACAGTGAAAGAGAGGGAAATTCTTACACAATGCGTTCAGGGGCTGTGATGCAACCTGGATTGACCATATCTAGACCCACAGCTGGATGAGACATAAGGGTGGACACTCTTGGGGCTGAGAGGTTTGGTGAGGTTGGGTGAGCAAACGCAGACCCTTTAAAATAATACTGCGTGGTACCCATCGCATGGGTCCCAAATCTCCAGCTTCAAGGGCATCTTCCTACATCGAAAACATGAATGAGAAACCCAGAAGATAGTACACCGTGTGATGGGGAAAGGTTTCTAAAACGCACCTCATTTCTCATCTCCTTGTGCCCGGGTTCGCCATTCCAGCCGCTTTACTAGCAATCTCCCTACTTGGAGCATCAGCACCTTTAACCTCCTGTTCCGTACAGGTTGCAATTTGTCCTGAGGATGAACGGGAAGACGGGGAACCAACGAGAGACTAGCTCTTGGTGTTGGGACAGGCACAGGTCACTCTATTTTCCCATCAGGAAGAAGAATTAACCACAGGCTCAGCCTGCCCCCCGGAACCAGAACAGGGCCTGAAGCCATCCTGCCCTTTTGCGGCCAGCTCCCAAAAAAGCGAGTTGTAAAATGGAGGTTCAGGGCACTGCAATTCACAAACCTGCAGAGTTATAAATGATAACTCTCGTCCACAAATATATTGAGGGAAGGCAAAGAAGAGGATTTGAAATCAAGGCAGAATTGCACGAAACAGATTTCAGGAGGTAGATTCGAATCGCCTTTAAAGCACATGAAAAGCGGCAAAATGTTGACAATGATGCCCTTGGCCAAAAAGGGCGTATGCGTTTTTTCCTGAATATATTCAGGAAAAAACGCATACGCCCTTTTTGGCCAACCAAGCAACCTGGAAAGGCAAATCAGCGCTACAAAGAAGTCTCGCTTCCCATCGGTCAAAAGGGCCATGCTGAAAAAAGTGTCAAAACCAGAAATGCAAGACAGGCCATGGAGAAATGAGAGCCTTGCTACACTGATGGGCTGGATATAAATTGCCAACAGCCACTCTGGAGAAGTGTACGGTGTGTCCTGAAACATCTGAAAAACACAGCTTAGAGAGCATAGGGCACTTCCACTCATGGGTGTATAAATTGGGAAAATTAAAAATCAGCAAGACACAAGCACCCCAAAGTTGAGGGCTGCTCTGTTGACAAGGACCTCCACTTCATTCCACCTTCAATATCCCAGGAAAGAGAAAAATGGATAATGAAGTTGTGGTCTTTATGTACAATGGAATATCACTCAGCCATGAAATCAATGTCATAAGGTTAGTAGCAGCATGATGAGTGGATTTAGGTACGACGATTCTAAGTGAAATAAGTCACACAGAAAAGGACACTTCTCATAAGGTATCACTTTTAGATGGAATGTAAAAACCGTTACACTTGAACTGAATTACAAAACAGAACAGAGTCACACATGCAGAAAACACACTATGGCTGCTTAACGGGAAAGGGGAGGTGGGGTGATACATAAAACAAGGGTATCCAATTAGCTCAGATACCGTTTCATAAACCCAATATGTAATAGACAAGACCTACTCCTTGCTCAGAGAACTGGACTCAACACGCCCTATTCACCGCACAAGAATATATCTGACTAGTAATAATCTTTAATCCTATGTATTAATATCTCTCTGTTAGTGTGTCAAGTGGGTGTAAAGCGGCATAAACACAGCCGTGAAAAGCAGCTAAACCCCATTATGAAAATAAATTACTTTGAAAAACCCATGAAACAACAAAAGTGAAAGAGTTAGAAATTCTTACACAATGCGTTCAGGGGCTGTGATGCAACCTGGATTGACCATATCTAGACCCACAGCTGGATGAGACATAAGGGTGGACACTCTTGGGGCTGAGAGGTTTGGTGAGGTTGGGTGAGCAAACGCAGACCCTTTAAAGTAATACTGCGTGGTACCCATTGCATGGGTCCCAAATCTCCAGGTTCAAGGGCATCTTCCTACATCGAAAACATGCATGAGAAACCCAGAAGATGGTACACCGTGTGATGGGGAAAGGTTTCTAAAACGCACCTCATTTCTCATCTCCTTGTGCCCGGGTTCGCCATTCCAGCCGCTTTACTAGCAATCTCCCTACTTGGAGCATCAGCACCTTTAACCTCCGGTTCCGTACAGGTTGCAATTTGTCCTGAGGATGAACGGGAAGACGGGGAACCAACGAGAGACAAGCTCTTGGTGTCGGGACAGGCACAGGTCACTCTATTTTCCCATCAGGAAGAAGAATTAACCACAGGCTCAGCCTGCCCCCCGGAACCAGAACAGGGCCTGAAGCCATCCTGCGCTTTTGCGGCCAGCTCCCAAAAAAGCGAGTTGTAAAATGGAGGTTCAGGGCACTGCAATTCACAAACCTGCAGAGTTATAAATGATAACTCTCGTCCACAAATATATTGAGGGAAGGCAAAGAAGAGGATTTGAAATCAAGGCAGAATTGCACGAAACAGATTTCAGGAGGTAGATACGAATCGCCTTTAAAGCACATGAAAAGCGGCAAAACGTTGACAATGATGCCCTTGGCCAAAAAGGGCGTATGCGTTTTTTCCTGAATATATTCAGGAAAAAACGCATACGCCCTTTTTGGCCAACCAAGCAACCTGGAAAGGCAAATCAGCGCTACAGAGAAGTCTCGCTTCCCATCGGTCAAAAGGGCCATGCTGAAAAAAGTGTCAAAACCAGAAATGCAGGACAGGCCATGGAGAAATGGGAGCCTTGCTACACTGATGGGCGGGATGTAAATTGCCAACAGCCACTCTGGAGAAGTGTACGGTGTGTCCTGAAACATCTGAAAAACACAGCTTAGAGAGCATAGGGCACTTCCACTCATGGGGGTATAAATTGGGAAAATGAAAAATCAGCAAGACACAAGCACCCCAAAGTTGAGGGCTGCTCTGTTGACAAGGACCTCCACTACATTCCACCTTCAATATCCCAGGAAAGAGAAAAATGGATAAAGAAGTTGTGGTCCTTATGTACAATGGAATATCACTCAGCCATGAAATCAATGTCATAAGGTTAGTAGCAGCATGATGAGTGGATTTAGGTACGACGATTCTAAGTGAAATAAGTCACACAGAAAAGGACACTTCTCATAAGGTATCACTGATAGAGGGAATGTAAAAACCGTTACACTTGAACTGAATTACAAAACAGAACAGAGTCACACATGCAGAAAACACACTATGGCTGCTTAACGGGAAAGGTGAGGTGGGGTGATACATAAAACAAGGGTATCAAATTAGCTCAGATACCGTTCCATAAACCCAATATGTAGTAGACAAGACCTACTCCTTGCTCAGAGAACTGGACTCAACACGCCCTATTCACCGCACAAGAATATATCTGACTAGTAATAATCTTAAAACCTATGTATTGATATCTCTCTGTTAGTGTGTCAAGTGGGTGTAAAGCGGCATAAACACAGCCGTGAAAAGCGGCTAAACCCCATTATGAAAATAAATTACTTTGAAAAACCCATGAAACAACGACAGTGAAAGAGATAGAAATTCTTACACAATGAGTTCAGGGGCTGTGATGCAACCTGGATTGACCATATCTAGACCCACAGCTGGATGAGACATAAGGGTGGACACTCTTGGGGCTGAGAGGTTTGGTGAGGTTGGGTGAGCAAACGCAGACCCTTTAAAGTAATACTGCGTGGTACCCATCGCATGGGTCCCAAATCTCCAGGTTCAAGGGCATCTTCCTACATCGAAAACATGCATGAGAAACCCAGAAGATGGTACACCGTGTGATGGGGAAAGGTTTCTAAAACGCACCTCATTTCTCATCTCCTTGTGCCCGGGTTCGCCTTTCCAGCCGCTTTACTAGCAATCTCCCTACTTGGAGCATCAGCACCTTTAACCTCCGGTTCCGTACAGGTTGCAATTTGTCCTGAGGATGAACGGGAAGACGGGGAACCAACGAGAGACTAGCTCTTGGTGTCGGGACAGGCACAGGTCACTCTATTTTCCCATCAGGAAGAAGAATTAACCACAGGCTCAGCCTGCCCCCCGGAACCAGAACAGGGCCTGAAGCCATCCTGCGCTTTTGCGGCCAGCTCCCAAAAAAGCGAGTTGTAAAATGGAGGTTCAGGGCACTGCAATTCACAAACCTGCAGAGTTATAAATGATAACTCTCGTCCACAAATATATTGAGGGAAGGCAAAGAAGAGGATTTGAAATCAAGGCAGAATTGCACGAAACAGATTTCAGGAGGTAGATACGAATCGCCTTTAAAGCACATGAAAAGCGGCAAAACGTTGACAATGATGCCCTTGGCCAAAAAGGCCGTATGCGTTTTTTCCTGAATATATTCAGGAAAAAACGCATACGCCCTTTTTGGCCAACCAAGCAACCTGGAAAGGCAAATCAGCGCTACAGGGAAGTCTCGCTTCCCATCGGTCAAAAGGGCCATGCTGAAAAATGTGTCAAAACCAGAAATGCAGTACAGGCCATGGAGAAATGGGAGACTTACTACACTGATGGGCGGGATGTAAATTGCCAACAGCCACTCTGGAGAAGTGTACGGTGTGTCCTGAAACATCTGAAAAACACAGCTTAGAGAGCATAGGGCACATCCACTCATGGGGGTATAAATTGGGAAAATGAAAAATCAGCAAGACACAAGCACCCCAAAGTTGAGGGCTGCTCTGTTGACAAGGACCTCCACTTCATTCCACCTTCAATATCCCAGGAAAGAGAAAAATGGATAAAGAAGTTGTGGTCCTTATGTACAATGGAATATCACTCAGCCATGAAATCAACGTCATAAGGTTAGTAGCAGCATGATGAGTGGATTTAGGTACGACGATTCTAAGTGAAATAAGTCACACAGAAAAGGACACTTCTCATAAGGTATCACTGATAGAGGGAATGTAAAAACCGTTACACTTGAATTCAATTACAAAACAGAACAGAGTCACACATGCAGAAAACACACTATGGCTGCTTAACGGGAAAGGTGAGGTGGGGTGATACATAAAACAAGGGTATCAAATTAGCTCAGATACCGTTCCATAAACCCAATATGTAGTAGACAAGACCTACTCCTTGCTCAGAGAACTGGACTCAACACGCCCTATTCACCGCACAAGAATATATCTGACTAGTAATAATCTTAAAACCTATGTATTGATATCTCTCTGTTAGTGTGTCAAGTGGGTGTAAAGCGGAATAAACACAGCCGTGAAAAGCAGCTAAACCCCATTATGAAAATAAATTACTTTGAAAAACCCATGAAACAACGACAGTGAAAGAGATAGAAATTCTTACACAATGAGTTCAGGGGCTGTGATGCAACCTGGATTGACCATATCTAGACCCACAGCTGGATGAGACATAAGGGTGGACACTCTTGGGGCTGAGAGGTTTGGTGAGGTTGGGTGAGCAAACGCAGACCCTTTAAAGTAATACTGCGTGGTACCCATCGCATGGGTCCCAAATCTCCAGGTTCAAGGGCATCTTCCTACATCAAAAACATGCATGAGAAACCCAGAAGATGGTACACCGTGTGATGGGGAAAGGTTTCTAAAACGCACCTCATTTCTCATCTCCTTGTGCCCGGGTTCGCCTTTCCAGCCGCTTTATTTAGCAATCTCCCTACTTGGAGCATCAGCACCTTTAACCTCCTGTTCCGTACAGGTTGCAATTTGTCCTGAGGATGAACGGGAAGACGGGGAACCAACGAGAGACTAGCTCTTGGTGTCGGGACAGGCACAGGTCACTCTATTTTCCCATCAGGAAGAAGAATTAACCACAGGCTCAGCCTGCCCCCCGGAACCAGAACAGGGCCTGAAGCCATCCTGCGCTTTTGCGGCCAGCTCCCAAAAAAGCGAGTTGTAAAATGGAGGTTCAGGGCACTGCAATTCACAAACCTGCAGAGTTATAAATGATAACTCTCGTCCACAAATATATTGAGGGAAGGCAAAGAAGAGGATTTGAAATCAAGGCAGAATTGCACGAAACAGATTTCAGGAGGTAGATACGAATCGCCTTTAAAGCACATGAAAAGCGGCAAAACGTTAACAATGATGCCCTTGGCCCAAAAGGGCGTATGCGTGTTTTCCTGAATATATTCAGGAAAACACGCATACGCCCTTTTTGGCCAACCAAGCAACCTGGAAAGGCAAATCAGCGCTACAGAGAAGTCTCGCTTCCCATCGGTCAAAAGGGCCATGCTGAAAAAAGTGTCAAAACCAGAAATGCAGGACAGGCCATGGAGAAATGGGAGCCTTGCTACACTGATGGGAGGGATGTAAATTGCCAACAGCCACTCTGGAGAAGTGTACGGTGTGTCCTGAAACATCTGAAAAACACAGCTTAGAGAGCATAGGGCACTTCCACTCATGGGGGTATAAATTGGGAAAATTAAAAATCAGCAAGACACAAGCACCCCAAAGTTGAGGGCTGCTCTGTTGACAAGGACCTCCACTTCATTCCACCTTAAATATCCCACGAAAGAGAAAAATGGATAATAAAATTGTGGTCCTTATGTACAATGGAATATCACTCAGCCATGAAATCAATGTCATAAGGTTAGTAGCAGCATGATGAGTGGATTTAGGTACGACGATTCTAAGTGAAATAAGTCACACAGAAAAGGACACTTCTCATAAGGTATCACTGATAGAGGGAATGTAAAAACCGTTACACTTGAACTGAATTACAAAACAGAACAGAGTCACACATGCAGAAAACACACTATGGCTGCTTAACGGGAAAGGTGAGGTGGGGTGATACATAAAACAAGGGTATCAAATTAGCTCAGATACCGTTCCATAAACCCAATATGTAATAGACAAGACCTACTCCTTGCTCAGAGAACTGGACTCAACACGCCCTATTCACCGCACAAGAATATATCTGACTAGTAATAATCTTAAAACCTATGTATTGATATCTCTCTGTTAGTGTGTCAAGTGGGTTTAAAGTGGCATAAACACAGCAGTGAAAAGCAGCTAAACCCCATTATGAAAATAAATTACTTTGAAAAACCCATGAAACAATGACAGTGAAAGAGAGGGAAATCCTTACACAATGCGTTCAGGGGCTGTGATGCAACCTGGATTGACCATATCTAGACCCACAGCTGGATGAGACATAAGGGTGGACACTCTTGGTGCTGAGAGGTTTGGTGAGGTTGGGTGAGCAAACGCAGACCCTTTAAATTAATACTGTGTGGTACCCATCGCATGGGTCCCAAATCTCCAGCTTCAAGGGCATCTTCCTACATCGAAAACATGCATGAGAAACCCAGAAGATAGTACACCGTGTGATGGGGAAAGGTTTCTAAAACGCACCTCATTTCTCATCTCCTTGTGCCCGGGTTCGCCATTCCAGCCGCTTTACTAGCAATCTCCCTACTTGGAGCATCAGCACCTTTAACCTCCTGTTCCGTACAGGTTGCAATTTGTCCTGAGGATGAACGGGAAGACGGGGAACCAACGAGAGACTAGCTCTTGGTGTTGGGACAGGCACAGGTCACTCTATTTTCCCATCAGGAAGAAGAATTAACCACAGGCTCAGCCTGCCCCCCGGAACCAGAACAGGGCCTGAAGCCATCCTGCGCTTTTGCGGCCAGCTCCCAAAAAAGCGAGTTGTAAAATAGAGGTTCAGGGCACTGCAATTCACAAACCTGCAGAGTTATAAATGATAACTCTCGTCCACAAATATATTGAGGGAAGGCAAAGAAGAGGATTTGAAATCAAGGCAGAATTGCACCAAACAGATTTCAGGAGGTAGATACGAATCGCCTTTTAAGCACATGAAAAGCGGCAAAACGTTGACAATGATGCCCTTGGCCAAAAAGGGCGTATGCGTTTTTTCCTGAATATATTCAGGAAAACACGCATACGCCCTTTTTGGCCAACCAAGCAACCTGGAAAGGCAAATCAGCGCTACAGAGAAGTCTCGCTTCCCATCGGTCAAAAGGGCCATGCTGAAAAAAGTGTCAAAACCAGAAATGCAGGACAGGCCATGGAGAAATGGGAGCCTTGCTACACTGATGGGCGGGATGTAAATTGCCAACAGCCACTCTGGAGAAGTGTACGGTGTGTCCTGAAACATCTGAAAAACACAGCTTAGAGAGCATAGGGCACTTCCACTCATGGGGGTATAAACTGGGAAAATGAAAAATCAGCAAGACACAAGCACCCCAAAGTTGAGGGCTGCTCTGTTGACAAGGACCTCCACTTCATTCCACCTTAAATATCCCAGGAAAGCGAAAAATGGATAAAGAAGTTGTGGTCTTTATGTACAATGGAATATCACTCAGCCATGAAATCAATGTCATAATGTTAGTAGCAGCATGATGAGTGGATTTAGGTACGACGATTCTAAGTGAAATAAGTCACACAGAAAAGGACACTTCTCATAAGGTATCACTGATAGAGGGAATGTAAAAACCGTTACACTTGAACTGAATTACAAAACAGAACAGAGTCACACATGCAGAAAACACACTATGGCTGCTTAACGGGAAAGGTGAGGTGGGGTGATACATAAAAC